>NC_060279.1:2951365-3102664 GCF_021613505.1 Equus quagga | reverse complement strand
GGGGGGGGGGGGGGGGGGGGGGGGGGGAGCTTCCATCCGCGGGGACCCTATAAATCAAGGGCCTTGCGAGACCAGAGAACAGAACTGATCTGAACCCAGACCAGCGCGTGTAACAGCCCCTCCCCCCTAACAAAGCCAGTGGGCGCAGCCATCTTGCCCCGAAGGCGGAGAGCTAACATGCCGCTCTCGACCCCCATCTAGTGGCGACAGGCTGTAACTGCAACTGAATTCTACCACCATGCGAAAAAACCGCTCCTCTACCATCCAGCAATTTATAAAAGCCCCAGACCAGAAGGAAAACAATAAAAACACAGAATTAAGTCCTGAGGGCTTGGAATTAGGTAAACTAAGTGATAATGAATTCAGAGCAGCTATAATGAAAAAACTCAATGAGGTAGAGAGAAAGATAGAGAAACAAGCCGAGTTCTGGAGCTACTTCACAAAAGAGATTGAAATCATAAAGAAGAATCAAACAGAATTACTTGAGATGAAAAATACAGTGGACCAGATAAAACAGAATACGGATTCCCTGAATGCCCGTGTAGACAACATAGAGGAGAAAATTAGCATAATCGAGGACAGACAGGTTGAATGGCACCAGACAGAGGAAGAAAGAGAACTAAGAATTAAAGAAATGAGGAAAATCTCCGAGAGGTAATGGATTCAATGAGGAGTAAGAACATAAGGATCATAGGAATTCCCGAGAATATGGAAAAGGAAAATGGAGCAGAAAGTGTGCTTAACGAAATTATTGAAGAGAACTTCCCAAATCTAGGGATCAACGGAGAAATGTGTGTAGAGGAGGGTTTTAGATCTCCTAGATTTGTCAATGTAAAAAGACCTACTGCAAGGCACATAGTAGTAAAGTTGGCAAAAAGGAAAGATAAGGAAAGAATACTCAGGGAAGTAAGAAAAAAAAAGAGAATAACCTATAAAGGCGCCCCTATCAGACTGTCAGCAGATTTCTCTACAGAAACCCTACAAGCTAGGAGAGAATGGAGTGACATATTCAAAGCTTTAAAGGATAAAAATCTTCAGCCAAGAATACTCTATCCAGCAAGAATTTCCTTCAGATATGAGGGAGAAATTAAATCTTTTCCAGACAAACAAAAGTTAAGGGAATTTGTAACCAAAAGCCCTCCATTACAAGAAATCCTCAAGAAGGCTCTCATACCTGAAAAAAGAAAAAAGGGAGAAAGGGGACACAATCCACAGACTAGGGAGACCGATGGATAGAACCAGAACAGGATAGCAAATATTCAACTATAGCATTAGGGTAAAGGTAAGGAAACTACCAAAGCAAGGACGATCTTAGCACTCTAACTACAAATTAATAAGACGAGTTGGAATAAAAAATGAAAATAATTATTTAGGAGGGGAAGAGCAAAGGGTCTAAATCAGTATTGGTCAAGTAAGTAAGAGACCACCAGAGAATAGACTATATTATACATGAGATTCTAAATACAAACTTCAAGGTAGATACTAAAATAAAGTACAGAACAGAGTCGCAAATCATAAATAAGGAAAAATCTAAGAAACCCAGCATAAGAAATTGCAGTATTAAATGGGTAGTCTAAAGCAAACAAGAAAAGAAACGCAGGAAAACAAGATAATGAGCGACAGATTAACAGCACTAAGTCCACATGCATCAATAATCACTCTCAATGTGAACGGATTGAACTCTCCAATAAAAAGACACAGAGTGGCAAAATGGATTAAAAACACGATCCAAAAATTTGTTGCCTCCAGGAAACACACCTCAGCCCCAAGGACAAACACAGGCTCAGGGTGAAGGGGTGGAGGACAATAGTTCAAGCAAATAGCAAGGAAAAAAAGGCAGGTGTTGCAATTCTCATATCAGACCAAGTGGATTTCAAAATAAGACAGGTAAAGAGAAACACAGAGGGGCAATATATAATGATCAAAGGGATACTTCATCAAGAAGAAATAACACTTATAAATATCTATGCACCCAACACAGGAGCACCAAGATTCATAAAACAACTATTAACAGACCTAAAGGAAGATGTTAAAAACAACACAATAATAGTAGGGGATCTCAACACCCCACTCACATCAATGGCCAGATCATCCAGACAGAAAATCAAGAAGGAAATAGTGGAGCTAAATGAAAAACTAAAACAATTGGACTTAATAGACATATATAGATCGCTTCAACCTAAAACAGCTGAATACACATTCTTCTCAAGTGCACATGGAACATTCTCAAGGATAGACCATACGTTGGGAAACAAGGCAAGCCTCTACAAATTTAAAAAAATTGAAATAATAACAAGCATCTTCTCAGATCATAGTGCTATAAGGCTAGAAATTAATTACAAGAAAAAAGCTGAGAAAGGCACAAAGATGTAGAGAGTAAACAACACACTACTGAACAAGCAATGGATCATTGAAGAAATTAAAGAAGAAATCAAAAAATACCTGTAAACAAATGAAAATGATAGCATGCCATACCAACTCATATGGGATACAGCAAAAGCTGTATTAAGAGGAAAATTCATCGCAATACAGGCACATCTTAACAAACAAGAAAAATCCCAAATAAGCAACCTTAAAGCACACCTAACTGAACTAGAGAAAAAAGAACAAATGAAGCCCAAAGTCAGCAGAAGGAGAGAAATAATAAAAATCAGAGCAGAAATAAATACTATTGAAACGAAAAAGGCAGTAGAAAGGATCAATGAGACAAAGAGCTGGTTTTTTGAGAAGATAAATAAAATTGACAAACCACTAGCCAGACTTACAAAGAAAAAAAGGGAGAAAGCTCGAATAAACAAAATCAGAAATGAGCGAGGAGAAATAACAACAGACTCTGCAGAAACACAACAGATTATAAGAGAATACTACGAAAATCTCTATGCCAACAGAATGGATAACCTAGAGGAAATGGATAAATTCTTGGACTCCTACAATCTCCCAAAGCTCACTCAAGAAGAGGCAGACAATTTGAACAGACCAATCACAAGGAAAGAGATTGAAACAGCAATCAAAAACATCCCAAAGAATAAAAGCCCAGGACCAGATGGCTTTCCTGGGGAATTCTACCAAACTTTCAGAGAGGATTTAATACCTATCCTTTTCAAGCTATTCCAAAAAATTAGGGAAGATGGAACACTTCCTAACACATTCTACGAGGCCAACATCACGCTGATACCAAAACCTAACAAGGACACAACGAAAAAAGAGAACTACAGGCCAATATCCCTGATGAACATAGATGCAAAAATTCTCAACAAAATTTTGGCAACCAGAATTCAGCAATTCATTAAAAGAATCATACATCATGATCAGGTGGGATTCATACCAGGGACACAGGGATGGTTCAACATCCACAAATCAATCAACGTGATACACCACGTCAACAAACTGAGGAATAAAAACCACATGATCATCTCAATAGATGCAGAGAAGGCATTTGACAAGATCCAACAGCCATTTATGATAAAAACTCTGAACAAAATGGGCATAGAAGGAAACTACCTCAACATAATAAAGGCCATATACAACAAACCCATAGCCAACATCATAGTCAATGGGCAAAAACTGAACGCCATCCCCCTGAAAACAGGAATGAGACAAGGATGCCTTCTATCACCACTCTTATTTAACATAGTACTGGAGGTCCTGGCCAGAGCAATCAGGCAAGAAAAAGGAATAAAAGGAATCCAAATAGGGAGGGAAGAAGTGAAACTCTCGCTGTTTGCAGACAACATGATCTTATATATAGAAAACCCCAAAGAATCCATTGGAAAACTGTTAGAAGTAATCAACAACTACAGCAAAGTTGCAGGGTATAAAATCAATTTGCATAAATCAGTAGCATTTCTATACTCCAGTAATGAACCAACAGAAAAAGAACTCAATAATACAATAGCATTCACAATCACAACAAAAAGAATAAAATCCCTCAGGGTAAATTTAACTAAGGAAGTGAAGGACCTAGATAATGAAAATTACAAGGCCTTCCTGAGAGAATTGGATGACGACATAAGGAGATGGAAAGACATTCCATGTACATGCATTGGAAGAATAAACATAGTTAAAATGTCCATTCTACCTAAAGCAATCTACAGATTCAACGCCATCCCAATCAGAATCCCAATGACATTCTTTACAGAATTAGAACAAAGAATCCTAAAATTCATATGGGGCAACAAAAGACCCCGAATTTCTAAAGCAATCCTGAGAAAAAAGAACAAAACGGGAGGCATCACAATCCCTGACTTCAAAACATACTACAAAGCTACAGTAATCAAAACAGCATGGTACTGGTACAAAAACAGGTGCACAGATCAATGGAACAGGATTGAAAGCCCAGAAATAAAACCACACATCTATGGACAGCTTATCTTTGACAAAGGAGCTGAGGGCATACAATGGAGAAAAGAAAGTCTTTTCAACAAATGGTGCTGGGAAAACTGGAAAGCCACATGTAAAAGAATGAAAATTGATCATTCTTTTTCACCATTCACCAAAATAAACTCAAAATGGATCAAAGACCTAAAGGTGAGACCTGAAACCATAAGGCTTCTAGAAGAAAACGTAGGCAGTACACTCTTTGACATCAGTATTAAAATGATCTTTTCGGACACCATGCCTTCTCAGAGAAGGGAAACAATAGAAAGAATAAACAAATGGGACTTCATCAGATTAAAGAGCTTCTTCAAGGCAAATGAAAACAGGATTGAAACAAAAAACCCACCAACTGGGAGAAAATATTTGCAAGTCATATATCTGACAAAGGCTTAATATCCATAATATATAAAGAACTCTCGCAACTCAACAAAAAAAATCAAACAACCCAATCAAAAAATGGGCTGGAGACATGAACAGACATTTCTCCAAAGAAGATATACTGATGGCCAATAGGCACATGAAAAGATGCTCATCATCGCTGATCATCAGGGAAATGCAAATCAAAACTGCACTAAGATATCACCTTACACCCGTTAGAATGACAAAAATATCTAAAACTAATAGCAACAAATGTTGGAGAGGTTGCAGAGAAAAAGGAACCCTCATACACTGCTGGTGGGAATGCAAACTGGTGCAGCCACTATGGAAAACAGTATGGAGATTCCTCAAAAAATTAAAAATAGAACTACCATACGATCCAGCCATCCCACTACTGGGTATTTATCCAAAGAGCTTGAAGTCAGCATCCCAAAAGTCCTGTGCACCCCAATGTTTATTGCAGCACTGTTTACCATAGCCAAGACGTGGAAGCAACCTAAGTGTCCAGCAACAGACGAATGGATAAAGAAGATGTGGTACATATATACAATGGAATACTACTCAGCTGCAAAACAGAACAAAATCATTCCATTTGCAATAACATGAATGGACCTTGAGAGAATTATGTTAAGTGAAATAAGCCAGCAAGAGAAGGATAATCTGTGTATGACTCCACTCATATGAGGAATTTAAAATTAGGGACTAAGAACAGTTTAGTGGATACCAGGGGAAAGGTGGGGTGGGGAGTGGGCACAAAGGGTGAAGCGGTGCACCTACAACATGACTGACAGACATTAATGTACAACTGAAATTTCACAAGATTGTAACCTATCAATAACTCAATAAAAAAAATAAGCCAAATCATTCCGTCCTAAAATCATTGTCTTAAATAACTGTTTCTACTTTTGCCTAATGGTTGTTGGTCTGAAAATGTTTTTATTTCATCTTCATTTTTAAAATAATAGCTTTATTGAGCTATAATTCACATACCATAAAATTCACCCTTTTAAAGTGTACAATTTGATATATTCACAGAGTTGTGCAACCAGCACCATCATCTAATTCCAGAACATTTTGATCACCACAAAAAGAAACCTCATACCCATTAGCAGTCTCTCCCCATACCTCTCTCCCCTTAGTCCCTGGAAACCACTGGTTTACTTTCTGTCCCTATGGATTTTCCTACTCTGAACATTTCGAGACATTGTGTATGAAAAATTATAAATTTTAAGCTTTGAATATTATCCTCCTCTGAGGTGGATTTATTTTTTATTTCTTTTGAGGAAGATTAGCCCTGAGCTGCCAATCCTCCTCTTTTTGCTGAGGAAGACTGGCCCTGAGCTAACATCCATGCCCATCTTCCTCTACTTTATACATGGGACGCCTACCACAGCATGGCTTTTGCCAAGCGGTGCCATGTCCTCACCCGGGATCCGAACTGGCAAACTTGGGCCGCCGAGAAGCAGAATGTGTGAACTTCACTGCTGCGCCACCAGGCCAGCCCCTGAGATGGATTTATATTTGCTCCTGGAAGGAGAGTAGGGGTTGGTAATCCCAGATTGCTTTAATCCAGTCATAGGTTGAGATGACTCAAGGCTGATTTTCTGTCCCTGTTAGAGCCAGTCTATTTGTGGATTGCCATGACTCCTCGGGGGGAGCACTTTGGGATCTAACCCGGAGCTTGGCAGGGAGGTTACTAGGGCCCCTCTGCAGTCTCTGAGCACTGATTGTTGTAGCCCCAATACTGTAAGTTTCTAGAAAGTTCTGTAAATCTTCTCAGTCTCCCAACCTTCCATCAACTTTTCTGTTTAAATGACCTCTGTTGGGGAAAATTGGTCCCCAGTGCTGGGCTCACTTCTCTGGATTTCCAGCTCCCAAATCTTGACCCTATAATTATGCCTGTTTTGTCATCTCTCCAATACCTTCAAAGAGGTTTTTTTTCATATTTCCTGATTTTTCCAACTTGTCTTGAATTCTTCTCAGTGAAAACTTTCCTTTAAAAGCCATCAGGTGTTCCTCCTTGATGAGGAGAAGAAATGAGAAGGAACACACTTCCACAGATCCACCAGCTCCCCAACAGCGTTCAACTCTCAACAGCTTCAGAAAATCACTGCACTCTGCCGTTGGCAGGAGAGACAGACCTACTGTGTGGACTCCATGAGGCTCGAATGACACAACCTGGACAAAGTCTTTAGTGGGTTTTGTAATAATCCTCTTTCCCTCTTTGTTCTAGCCTCTAGAAAGCTCAGAGCCAAATTTGATCTTTCTAGCAAGTTACGATTCAGAACCTGTTGACATTCCTTTGTGGAAGAATCTTAGCTCAACTTCATTGTCTTGTCTGTATTCCAAGTTTTTCATCTATTTCCCTTAAATCTTGTTGTATCTTTATAAGCCATTCTAAATCACTTTGATGGGAGTGGGACATAAATAAGTTAAATACAAGTATTTTAAACTGCTATATGCTATACATGTGTCAGGGAATATTGGCATTAGCATGAGGTTGAGCCACTTTCCTGAGTTAGCAGGACATAAGGTCTTTTGTCTTTTCACGCCACTCGCTGGCATCCTTGCTCATCCTTTGAGGTCTAATCCAAGTTCGCTCCTTCAGAAAGCCTTCTCTGGGCTCCCACGTGGTTGTCTTTCCTTAATTACATTGGGATTTATTTTGCTGCACAGTAACTTGCCCTAACAACTTCACTCTCTTTTTATTCCTGTAACCTCCACAATGCCTAGAAAGAAAAATTGCCTTGAATTTGAATTATTTTTTAAGCAGCTTTACTGATAATTATATATCAGTAGTTTAATCTATATATTAAAATGCACAATTTGGGGACAGACCGTGGCATAGTGGTTAAGTTCAGTGCGCTTTCCTTGGCTGCCAGGGTTCGCGGGTTCGGATCCCAGGTGCAGATGTGCATTGCTCGTCAGAAATGCTGAGGCAGCAACCCACATACAAAATAGGGGAAGACTGGAAACAGATGTTAACTCAGGGTGACTCTTCCACACCAAAAATAATAATAATAATAATAATAATAGCATTTAAAATGAACAATTTGACAAGTTTTGGCATATCTGCTCACCTGTAAAACCATCACCACCATCAAGACGATGAACATATCCACCGCAGTTTGTTTAACCATTCATTTGTTGGTGGACTTCTAGGTTGTTTCAGATTTTTGGCTCTTAAAAATAAGCTGCCATGAGCATTTGTGTACAAGACTATGGACATATGCTTTCCTTTCTCTTGGGTAAATACCTAGGAACGGAATGACTGGGCCATATGGCAGATGTTTGCTTAACTTTTTAAGAAACTGCCAAACTGTTTTCAAAGTGGTTGTATGATTTCACATTCCTGATAGCAGTATTGATGTTTCAGTTCCTCCACAGCCCCCTCAACGCCTGGCACGGTCAATCTGTTTAATTTTAGCCGTTCTAATAGGTGTCATGTGGTATCTCGTTGTAGTTTTAATTTACATTTAACTAATGACAAATGATGTCAAGCACCTTTTCATGTACTTTTTTTTTTTTGTCATCTATGTATCTTCTTTGATGTCTGTTCAAGTCTTCTGCCTGTTTTTTTCAATGGGGCTATTTTTCTTATAACCGAGTTTTGAGTATTCTTTATATTTTCTGGACATTAGTCCTTTTCCATATGCAGAATTTGCAAATACTCGCTTCCAGACTATGGCTTGTCTTTTCACTTTCTTAGGTGTCTTTTGAAGAGCAGAAATGTTTAACTTTAATGAAGTCCGATCTATCAATTTGATTTTTTTATGGATTCTGCTTTTGGTGTCATATCTAAGACCTCGTTGGCTAACTTAAAGTGACAAAGGTTTTTTCTCAGCTTTTCTTTCATAGGAGTTCTTTTAAGCGGTTTTATAGTTGCAGATTATGCATCTAGATCTGTGGTCCATTTTGAGTTAATTTTTATATACGGAGTAAGGTAAGGGTCAAGGGTCATTTTTTTCCAATAGTTTTAGCACCATTTCTTGAAAAAACTATTTTATGTCCGCTGAACTGCTTTTGCGCTTTCATCGAAAATCAATTGCCCATATATGGATGGGTCTTTTTCTGGACTTTCTGTTTTGTTTCATTGATCGATTAGTCTATTTTTATATCAATACCACACTGTCTTGATTGTCATAGCTTTATATAAGTCTTGAAATCAGATATTAATAATCCTCCAATTTTGTTCTTTATCAAAGTTATTTTGACTATTTTATGTCTGTTGCATTTTCATATGAATTATAAAGTCAATTTGTCAATTTCTAACTAAAAAAGACTACTGGAATTTTGTTGTGATTGCATTGAATTTATAGATCAATTTGGGGAGAACTGACATCTTAATAATACTGAGACTTCCCCCCATGACTATGGCATCCATCTCCATTATGTAGACCATTTCTCACCCCTCCCAGCCACGATATGCAGTTTCCAGTGTAGAGATCTTTACATCTTTTGTGCTTGATTTATCCCTAAGTATTTCAAAATTTTTGATGCTATTGTAAATCGTATTTTTTTACTTTCAAGTTCCAATTGTGTGTTGCTGGTATACGGAAATACCATTGATCTTTGCGTATTGATCTTGTATTCTCCTACTAGATGACACTTTCTTATTAGTTCCAGCAGCTTTTTGTAGATTCTGTTGAATATTTCTACCTAGATGAGCATGTCACCTATGAATAAGGACAGTTTCACTTCTTCATTTTCAATCTGCATGACTTTTATTTCTTTTTGAATTGAATCGAGATTTGCTGGTCCTAGAAGTACGGGCATCCAAGTCTTAAATCCAACTCTGCCTAACTCACTGCGTAACCTTTGGCAAGCCGCTTTCCTTCTCTGAGCTCTGATTACCCAGTAAAGTGATCTGTATGTTCTTGCCCACTTTAACAAAGGCTGAGCTCGGAAAGATGTTAGCGCTCAGGCTGTAATCCACAGCTTCCTGCTGCCACGTCTCCGTCTCCGAGTCCTACCCTCTTCCCGTTAAGTGATTGACTCATTGTGCTCCTGACAGTTGGGTTGAACTGGAGTGTCCCGTTTCCTCCTCCCAGTGAAATAAGGGAGCGGCTGCATTCAGTCTTTCCGCATTTATTCCGCTGCCACCTGTTGGCAAGGCCCACTCTGCAGGGTGGATTATCTGTTTTCTAGCAAAAGCCAAAGCCTTTAACTCAGGAAAAAAACTAGCTGAGGGCCACATACATAGAAAGAGCAATTTTATTTAGTTTAAAAAATTTTATTCCTTTTAAACACATTCCCTTCTCTTGCTTTTGAATTGAGTCTTTATCAATAATGTACTGTTATGCTGTCCTGAGATAGGGTAGGCTAGGAAGCTGAAAAGACACAGCCCTGTCCTCCAGGAACTTGTCCAGCAGGAGCAAGGCACATTCGCTCTCCATCTGTGTGGGAGAGGGCTGGGCAGACAAGTTACACTGGACTATGTTAGAGAAGGCTAGAATCCCTGAAAATAGGGAATTTGGGCAACCCCATGCCATGATGGGAACGAGAGATATGACAGACTTTTTGTATTCTTTTGAGTCACCCCACATCTGGATTTCATTCCTAGGTTTGGGAGACGTCCCTCCTTCTGAGAAGGAGCCCACCTTCCATCAGATGGAAGGCTTGTCCAGCCTCCCTGTCATCCCGGGGATCACCTAGTCCTGCCCAACCAGATGTGTTCCCCTCATATTCTGAATCCAAAACTGGTGATACAGGAACCATGCAAATCTCTTCCGGCAATGGAAGGCAGTAGCAGCCACCTCTGACCCCCTGAGACAGTGGTATCGCATCCAGTTTCTAGAATTCAGAATCATCTGTTCCAATTCTTCCATCTTACAAATGCAGTGTGGAATAAATGAAGACCAACCAAAGGAGAACAGGCAAAGGCTATTTATTCAGAGCTTGCTATAGCAAGGAGGTCAGCCACCATCACTTACGTGTCTGCAGAGACTCAGAGGCCTGCAGGAGTGTGACAGCTTTACAGGAGAGAAAAAGGAGGCCTCAGGTCTGCCTTGATTGGAGGCTGCCGGGCTGGGGAAGCTGTCAGGGCTAGCTAGAAGCAGGGCATGCCATGTGGTTGGTCAGGTGTGCATATTTGGCTTTTTCTGGCTCATGCTAAGTTGGAAGTGGAGATAAAAATTAGTGAAGCTGTCATTCATTAATCAAGTCCTGGCCACTTGGGGCAGATTGCTACAGGGGTTACAGGTTGACTTCCTAGGATGGTTGCTAGAGATAGTGGTCTGACTCATAGATAGCAGACTGCTTTTCTGGGCTGGTTACTGTCGATAATGGGTTGGTTTCCGGGCTGGTTGCTGCTGATTATGGATCCGAGTTCTATTTTCATAGGTAGTCTAGCCATTGTCCATTTGTATATTCAATCTCTCTGAGGTGGAACTGAGGCCCAGAGAAGCAGAGTGGCTTATCCAGGATCTAACAGCTAAGAATAACCAGAGCTGACAGGTCAACCTGAGGTTTAGCATATTTGTCTTATCACCTCCAAAGGAACTTACATTCTGCTTATTAAGGAGACAAGGTTTAGACCCAGGGAAATGTGAAGTTCCACACAGGTGTCATGGAGATAAGTTGTGCCAGGAAGTTAATAGAGCTGCGACTTGGCAGGAAGGCTCATCACTCTCCTCTCCAGGCAGAAGCACTATCAGCAGAGCCTCTGCTGATCCCGCGCTTTCTGTGTGCTGGGCTTTCCAGCCAGTCAGCAAAGCAAAGTGATCAAATGCACGGTTCTCCAGTCTGCCTACTGGCTTTGTACTTCAAGCCCAACGTTGCTAGCTGTGTGAACTTGAACAAGGTATTTTACGTTATGGTCTTCAGTTTCCTCATCTGTAAGATAGAAATAGCAACGGAGTCTATCTCTTCACGTTCTTGTGCAAATTCAACAAGCAGACACCTGCAGTGGAATGGTACCTGATACACAATAAGCGCTTGTACAAGTCAGCTATTACAGTCACATTTAGTCCTCACATCGACCATCTGGTAAGCAGTATAATCCCCACTTTACAGATGAAAAAACTGAGGGTGGTTATGTTGCTTGTCCGAGGTAGTGAGTGAAAACCCATGTCTCTATGAAGCCAAAGCTCCTCATTCCTTCCTGCTGGGCTTCTGAGCACAGACGTCATTGTTGGGAGAGAGGACAGTGGGGCAGGAAAGCATATAGGGCTGGGGTATCAGAGTGCCCACACTCAACTCCCCTATTAGCTGTAACACCTCCACAAATTTCATACCGTCTCTGAGCACATCATCATTTGCAAACTGATAGTAATACTACCTACCTCCCAGGGTTGTTTTAAGGACGTGTATGTGAATGTATGTGAAGTTCCCAGTACAGTGACTGGCACATGCTAAGTACTTAACAAATGACAACAGTTATTTTAATTCTTGAATTGGAAGTGGCGAGCGTAAACCATTCTTTAGGGGCTGTCCCTCAATGGCCGCACCTTCGTGAAGTTTTTCCTTAACCCCCAACCTGGCTGGACCTCTCCACTGCTGAATTCCACATTATTGGTACTGTGGTAGGTCAAGCAGAGAAGAGACCAACGACTGGGAGGACGAGATGGGTCCTGCAGGGGAGGGGAAGAGACAGGCAAAGAGGTAACAAGTCAATGGTAACATTGTAACACGAAGTCCCAGAAGACCAAGGCTTCCCAGGGCCCCGAGTTTCAGAAGAGTCACAGATTCCTCTCGGGAAACAAACGAAGGCGCTTCCTCCTCAGCTCTGTGGGTCAACCTCAGACACACTCACCTGGCAGACGCACACCCTCGGCAGGTAACACCAGCCTCCTCATTGCCACCAATGTCTCCTGGAGGGGGAGGTTCTAATTTTACCACTGAGTTCAGTGACGTTGACTTCTCAACTATTCCTTGAGAGCTGAAGCCAAGCGGCTTGTCAGCCAGGTCAGAGAAAACCAGGAGACACACAACTGGAACATCTGACAGAAGAGGACTGAGATGGGATCAAAATCTGATAGGAAACGGGTGATTATAATGGGGAACATGAAAGCAGAAAATGCCTTCTTTTCAAAGGAATATAAAAGACCATCTCTTCCATCACTGTGAAAGGTAGAGATTATCGTCCTCTTTTCCAGAGGAAGAAACTAAATTCCAGGAAGGTTAAGTTTTACAGCCGAAATCACTCAGGTAATGAGAGCAGAGCCATGATTTGAATCAAGGAAAAAGGATATGGAAAAAACACACCTAAATGTTTGTGTAGTTATTTGTGAGTAGTAGGATTTTAATTTTCTTCTTTACATTTCTCTGTATTTTCCAAATTTTCTCTGTTGTAGGGTTGCTACTTGTATAATGAGGAAAAAAGTCAATGAAATAGTTTAAACAAACCAGCGCCCAGACTGAGGGCCGGAAGCAGAAACCAGAGGCAGTAAAGAGAGTTCCGTGCAGGAGCCAGGGCCTCAGCGTGTCTGCTGTTCTTGAAATTAGGACAACTAAACTGCTAAGTGGGGGTGCCGTTCAGAGTGAAGGGGGAGGGAGGGCGCAAGCAGCCCAGGCCAGAATCTGCCTCCTTTTGCCCGGGGCAGCTCGGAGTGAAAGGGGCTCAGAAAGAGAACACTGACCTGTTAGCTGGTCACAAAGACAAAGACTTGATGCAGGAACAACCTAGACTCTGGGGCTACACAGAATCCCAAATTGGAGGGTCTCAAAAGAGAGTTCCTGCACCCCCCAGGGTAGGCCCAGTAACTGCACTTCGCTCCTGTATGCCCTTCACCCTTGTAATAGAGCCTCCTGCCCACTGTAATTTGTGTTGCAACCAAGACCCCTGATGTGAAAGCACGAGAACCTGAAGTGAGAAGGAAACCCAGGGTAGACAGACGCTGGCACTCAAAGCCAATGAGGTAAAAGCAGGGATGGCGAAGCCCCTCACTCAGTCACAGTCCCTTTATGTGGACATCAGAGACGTGAGGGAATCAAGAGACAGAGCTGGGAGTGCATTCAACAGGAGAGAGAGGGCCCAGGTTCCCACTCGCATCTTTCTTCCCCACAGGAGCAAGAGGACCCTGGGTGATATGAGATTCAAGCTCACCCCCACCATTGTTTCTGCTCCAGAAGCATTTTCTTTTTTCTTTCTTTCTTTGTTTTTTTTTGGGGGGGGGGAAGATTAGCCCTGAGCTAACTACTACCAATCCTCCTCTTTTTTTTGCTGGGGAAGACTGGCCCTAAGCTAACATCTGTGCCCATCTTCCTCTACTTTATATGTGGGACGCCTACCACAGCATGGCTCTTTTGCCAAGCAGTGCCGTGTGTGCACCGGGGATCCAAACTGGCAAACCCCAGGCCGCTGAGAAGCAGAACATGCGAACCCAACCACTGTGCAACCAGGCCAGCCCCCATAAGCATTTTCAAACTCCAAGCAGATAGTATGCAAAGCAAACTTTATTTGTAGAAATACAGCTTGGCCGTACCGGATTTCACAGCTGGAAGACACACAAGCATGGGTTTGGGGAGTTGGGTAGTGTGGTCAATAACTGTAAGACAAGGCTGCAATTTCACTGTGGAACTTCTTGCACGACCCACACGGAGTAGCCATTGGTTCTCAGAGAGCACTGGCATCAGTAAAGATGTCCTTAATTTGATAAAAACCAATAACCCCCTGAGCTGCTCCTCTAGAATTTATAGAGTTTGTTTACTGTACGAAAATATGTGACATGCTCTAGTCAGGCTATAAATATAATCCATGAATTTTTTTTAGAAAGTCTTATGTCAAGTACAAAAATAAGTTAAATAGCAAAAATAAATAAAAATGTTAACTGATAAATATATCCAACAGTAGAAAAGATGTTACTAAAATCTTATAAAACCGTGATCTAGATTAAGAATGGGGACACATGAAGACAACCACAATAAAGAAACCAATAATAAATAAATAAGGTACACAGTGATCAGCACTAAATTACAAAACAAAGAGATGGTGTTTTGGGGTCCTGCTTCCACATGGACTAAGGGCTGGGACTCTTGGCCAGGAATACACTCAGCCGTGTCATGCTTTTCCTATTCCGTCTCCTCCATCCATCGCAGGAGAATGTCGAGCTCTCCCAAAGCCTTCACCACCGCTTCCCGAGGCTTAAGCTGAAAGAAACATACTTATGTGGTGAGCGAATCATAAAGAGACAACATGCGCTCCCGGGGTAATCCTCTCCTTTCATTGGCGGGTTTGTTAGGGATTGTAAGCAGAGCGTTCTTTTCAAGATGAAGAGTTTGAAAGAAGTTATGGAAACTCAAGATCTCATAAGAAGAAGGAGAATTACTCAGTCCATCACCATAGTCTTACAGAGGGAAACGGAGGCCTGGATAGCAAAATTGGGACTACAAACCAAGTCTCTTGAATCCCAGAGATCAGAGTAATTAGGCTGTTTTTTTGAGAAAGGTCTGTGTGTGTGTGTGTGTGTGTGTAGGGGCTGCCTACTGTGCATACTTCAATTGAACAAATATTTATGGTGTTAAGCAGTGGGCTGGCTAGAGATTCAGAGATGAATGGCACAATCCTCACCCACAGGGAATTCATAGTCTCATAGTTGAGCGAGGGAGACAGGCAGAACACAACAATTAAAATGTAGTACGGTAAATAGATGATGAGGTCCCCACAGGGTGACACCTAACTCAGAGAAACAGCCAGTGCCTCCGTTGGGATGACGCCTAGGCTGAGTCTTAAAGGATGAGTAGGAATTAGTCAGTGAGGAGTGAATTCCTGGCTTTCCTGGCAGACGTGCAAAGGCACTGAGGTGAGAAACAGTGTGGCACCGGCGTGTGTGAAATCGTGAGTGACTGTTTTTGAGGGTATGTATAAGTGTATGAATGCTGGAAAACTACTCCCACTTGCTTATGCAGCTAGAAGATCCAGAAGTCTCTGGAGAGACTTGATGGAATCATGGCCCTTCCCTTTCGATTCTCAGAGCATCTTCTGGGGACAGTACCCCTTCTTGAACCTGAATGAGTGTCCCTGGTTAAAACAGAGGGATAGTCCACATGATCTCAGAGGGCTATTAACCTAAGGACTGACTACAGGATTTCTACCAATGTGAATATTCATCTGCAATCTCAGTTCTGAAAACATACTCATCCCAACAAAGGCCAAAACGCATATACCTCTTCGAAGTGACTCAGAATCCGGCTGTATTTCTCCATTGCTTCCTCCCAACAAGGGCATGTCATACGGTCATGCTAAAAAGAATGCCAAAGAATGAGAGACTTTGTTAAAGATTCTGATTTCCTGCCATTGCCATCGACAAGAAGTCGGGGAGAATTCTACTCTTCCACCCGTGTTCCCGTAGCTATTCCATGCCTACAGAACAGCCTTCCAGATTTCATCTTTTGGGATCACTAAACTAGTCATCAGCTAGAAGAGGAAGTCAGCATTTAGGGCTCGAATATGGAGCTCGTTGCTTCTTTTTAGAAACAGGAGGCGCTGAAGGAGCTTGTGATCAGCATGTCCTGTCCAGCCTGCACCCCCGGCCCCAGCTCTGGTCTAGCTCCCTCCCGGAGAGCACGCATGGGAAGGGAGGATTGGATTTCCAGGTCCTGTTCACACCCTATTTCAAGATTGAGTCCAGTGGCCTGCTGACTGGCTGCCTGGACACAGGTCGCACTAGGACACTGCAGGATGCCTCGCCAACAGGAAAAGCATAACTTCATGGAGAATAGGTAATTATCATTAACATCAAATAGCTAGCATTTTATAGTTCTTAAGGCTTTTTACATGGAGCATATTACCCAAAAGTCAATAAAACTGAATTCTTATTACCTAAGCACATGGCTCAACACGGGTCATTAGCACTTTTGGACTCAGTTTTTCCCTCCATTAAATGGAGGTAAGAAAGAGTTTGGTTGCTAAGTCATGGAAGTTATGTGCTGAGATAAATCCCTTTACCCCAGACCCTTACTCACACACAGCCGCAGGTCCTTCTTAATGGTAAGAAAAGAGTTGGCAAGACTGCTGAGCTTCCGGAGGATGTGGTGGTCAGGGGTCTGGTAGTTTTTGAAGACTTTGTCCAGGTAGAGTCTCAGGACATGGCGGAGGAGGCAGCACTGACCTGCAGGCTACACAGAGGACAAGTGGCGAGGGCGTCCAGCGAGAAGACCCAGGTGGGGCAGAGGCCCCCCATCCCATTTCCTCCCAGAACTCGGATGTGTCAAGCACATACCTCTGTGTCTTGCAAAGACACCATCTTCCTCAAGATTCTGACGTCAATGATCTCATCTTCGGCTTGCTAAACAGAAGGAGGCAAGGCAAGAAAGGCCAGGTCAGTCCCGCTACCGGGGTCGCAGACACCAGGACCTCTCATCCACTCCTTGTCACAGCCTGGTGCGCAGCGCCCCTCTCCAAAACACTTCAAATTCCCGGGGACGCAACCTCCTGGTGAGGAGTCCCCAGCCTGCCTGTTTCTGTGATCACACCGCTGGGCTGCCGGGGGACAGAGAAAGACAAGGAGAGAAGAGGAGAGGCCGCCACAAGGTTGGGGGGTGCCTCCCTCACGTACCACGCGGTCCCGTATCTCAGAAAATCCATTTCGCATTTCCTGAAGGTTTGTGGTGATCACACAGCTTCCCAAATGGAGTGTCTTCAGCCCAGCAGACGGTGTCCAGAAGAGGCAAAACACAGCAGCAAGAAGGCAGAGGGCAAGACCAGAGCCGTCCATCTTGTGCTGCAATCTGGAGACCACGGGAGCTGGGGATTCACAGGAAAGAGCCCGACTTTAATGATTTCCCCATCTCGTGCCTTAAGAAGCCAACCCAGTCACCAGGGACAAGCCTTTCCCAGGTGTCCCCTGAGAGTGAAACTTAATAGCTTTATCTGGCTTCCCAGGGTCTGGCCCATTCATGTAACTTACTAAGAAGAACTGCTGAGCCTCCTGGAAGAGAAGCCTTCCCTTCCTGTGCTTGTTCAGGGTCTGGGTGTGAGTTGGTGCTACAGATCCCAGCTCCTTTATCCTGTCCCCACCCCAGCCCCGTCGTCATTGCCCGGCACACAAAGCCTGGAGCAGCAGGCACTTGCAGTGAATAGACAGAGGACGACATTTCAGGGAAAATGTCAAAACTCGTTTTGGCGAAATAACGTACAGAGTCTTTCCTTCCAGAATGCCCGTGTTGCTCACCCTCCTGGTCCCCTTAAACCCACAGGGGAACTGGGGGAAAGAGGACTTCAGAGAAGTTTTAGCTGAGCCACCAAAAACACATGGGTTATTTGGGGATTATAGATTTATTTCAGCCCCGAAGGCAGATAGAAAGGCAATGATTTCATAACAGACCTACTGGCAGGGAAAGGCAAGATACCGCGGTCGCTAGCCCAGTTCCACCTAAGGCTCCTCCTCCCTCCTGAGGTCTCTGGGCTCCACAGCCCCCTCTACAGGAAGACGGTAGTCAGGTACACACGGCCGAATCCAAGACCCCAGGCTTTCCTGGCCCTGCAACTCAGGCTGCAGGTCAAGTAAGTGATCCCAAAAGAAAGAGGAGAAAGGCAGGGAGGGAGCTCAGTTCTTCTGGGGGGGGGAAGCTGCTCTGTGAAAGAGGGAGTTTTCTGGAGTCCTCTGAGTTTTAAGATAAGATGATAACAGGCTGGGATTAGGGTGAGGAGAGTGAAGCACTCACCTTGGGCACAAAATTTAAGGGGACACCAAAAGCCTCAGTAATCAAGATAAATAATATTTTAATGCACTATCAAAATTAATGAAAAAAATCCATGACGAACAAAATATCAGCATTTTAAATAAAACAGAATCCGCTGGTGCCACGCTGAGACATATTGGAACCCAAGACCAAAGGAAAACTGAGTACTCCTACCTATCGATCATCGACCTATCTGTCTATCTAGCATTTTTATGTATCTTTAGTGATTAATTTTTTCCCAAAAGTATATGATAAAAATATTAGTGACAAGTTTTCTTCCCTTAAAACCAGGAAAGTAAAATTATAATAAATTCTGTTTGGGGCATAAATGAAATATTTAAATTTAAAATAATGTTGTGAGTTGTACTACAGCTCCTTTTAAATTTTTCAATATTTTTCAACTACTTTAATGTTTTGGAAAAAATAGCACACATAAAAACACACATGCAGGAGCGTACACCTCTCCCGTGCCTCAGGCTGCAGCACGGCTTGGCACAGCACTGACAGTCGTGACCACTCACGGAGCTTCTCCTTTGGGCCAGGCAAGACGCTGGAAGTATTCTACGTTCCTGTCTTCCTGAGACATGGCCAAATGTAGGAAAAGGGAATAAACCACACACGCCCAAAAGGATCAGAGGGAACGCAGGGTTTTGGAGACGGGAGAACGGGGTCCACATGCCTGCTCTTCAAGTTCCCACTGGTGCAGGTTGTCCCAGTTTGCCCAGGACCGAGCCGGGTCCCAGGACACAGGGCTTTCAGTTTTAAAACTGGAAAAGTCCCAGGTAAACCAGGATGAGTTAGTCACCCTACATCTCTGTGACCTTGGACAAGTCAACTCACCTCTCTGGGTTTTGTTTTCTTAGCCCCAAAATGGTGCTAATTAAACTTACCCCAGAAACTTGTTTTGACATTGAAATAAAATGATGCATGATTTATACACCTAGCACATAGTGAGTGATCGACTGATCTTAAATAAACAGTGATGTTAGTTGCCTTAAACATAGTGAGTGTATAATAAAGAGATGTTAAAGTCAACAATTCGATCAGCATGTATTGAGCACCCACTGTCTTGAATCTTGTGCTAGGGACTGAAGTATAAAGATGACGTGATAATGCCCTGTCCTCTAGGAGGTTTTGTCCTCATGGCAAGGGCCCTTCGGATCTGGCCCTGAACACACCAGGGTAAATGAGTGGGAGACGTGGGCTGCCCCAGAACTGTGCCAATAGCAGCTAGGTCAGGGAAGGGCTCTTACCTGAGCTCAGGGAGTGCTGATGCTTCTGGCCTCCTAGGAGTCTGTCTCCAGCTAAGAGGCTTCCGATCATTTATACCTGTGTCACATGAAGGAAGTGAACCTCCACAGCCGAGGGCTGGCACTCCCTTGGAATTTCTCTGGTGGCATCGCACTTCCTCCAGTCCTAAGGCAATCTCATTGCAGGCTGGATTACCTCAACGCCTTCCTCCTCTAAGAAGTGCTTCCTCCTCCAAGAACCCTCCTCTAGGGGATCACTGGTTATAGCCGCTGGATAAAGGGCATGCCTCTTTCTTTCTGGTTCCCCTCCACAAGGAAGGTAAAATGATAATTAGGACAGAAAAGATTACAGAACTGGAAGAGAATTCCTGGAGATGCTTCTGCCTTCTCCTTTAAATCTGGTTCTCCTTAACAAGGTGTCTCCCCAACCCCAGACACTGAGGGCTCCCTCCTGCTGTCTCTCCTGTGCCTATGCTATTCCTACCACTTTTCTCCTACAAGGGCCGCCCTTCTTTCCCTCCATTCATCATTAAAGAGTGGCCCCCAATTCTTTATTCCTGAACTGCTCCGGGCCAACCGATCTCTCTCATCTGATTTCCAACAGCAGATTTTCTTTGGCCCATGAGAGAGTCTAAAGTTGCCCTCTGTCTCATGGGCCTCAGCCTTTTCTCCCTAACGACACTGGGAGATTTTCTTAGACAGGGACTAATCCACAGGAAGGACCACACTTCCAGGCAAGAGAGAATCAAAGCACCTGGGATGAACCACAGACAATGCTTTGAAAACTCTCAACAGGGGAGAGATTATGACATATTCCTTTTCAATCTTTTTCCTACTCAGTACCTAAGACTGTGACATCCCGAATTTGAGTCCAGAGATTCCCTAGTTTATGGGATGACGTTGGCATACTACTGCATCTTTCTGGATTTCAGTTTACACATCTGTAAAATGAGAGCAATAGGACAGACAATGCATGAGATCTTTTCCAGTTCTGACATTCAATGTCACCATGATTCTTTGCTCTTCTGCCTTTTGGATCAGAACACTGTTTTTAACGCTTTTAATGTCTTCCTAAAGTTCCTTGAAAATAAAGACCATAACTTTCCACTGTGATGCTTGGTAAATGTTGAAAATATGTGTGAACATCCAGTCTAAATATCTCTTGAGCTCAAGCCAGTTTTTCCATCATTGGTGCTAAGCAAACAATTTCTCATGATCATCCGTAGCTGATTAAAGTAAAATTGAGAAGCATGGTCTGACAAGAATATTTGAAATCAAGACTTTCAGGAAATATAAGCTGTATGCATGATAGTCAATTCCTTTCCTTTGACCAAGAAGAAACCAACTGCTTTGTTTTAAGTTACTTCTAATGATGAATTAAACTTAGTTAATCATGTGCAATCCCAATTCTACTTTAATAATCAAGTCTCTCCTTTTTCTATTCCAAAACACTTTATTCTTTTAAAATCTGTTGAATAGATCCCATTCCATACTCTTTATAGACACCAATTTAACTCGCCTTCTCTGCAAAATGTGCCCTGCCTCGCCCTAACCTCTCTCTCTCCACATTTCTCAAGGAAAAACTGATCCTTCCCGCTCCGGACCACCCCTTTGCCTTGTATATACCGCTTTTGTACTTATCACAGTTGATTGCAATTCCTTGGTTACATGTCCGTTTCCCCCACTAGCCTGAGAGCTCCTTGTTCATCTTCAGGTTCCTGACATGCAGGGGCTCCTGGTAGGTGCTCAGTTAGTACTTGATGACCATTGAATGAGCGTATTGATTTAAAATCCTTTCTTCTTTACGTTACATCCTGAAGCCACAGGATCTCAGGCTTGCCTGATCCTAAAAATGGAGACATAATTCGTAATCAGTAATTACTAAACAGCCTAAAATTCAATCGAGATAAGAGGGTAAGGAGAAGAGAGTAAAAGATAGGTTCGTTTGAGGTCAGAAGGAATATTGATCATGTTAAGCAGTTTGGACTTTATCCAAAAGCAAGGCATTACAAAGGCTTTCAGCAAGGAGCAATGTGATCAGATAGGCACTCTAGAACATTCACTGGAAGCCGTGGAGACTGGAGATGGGGAAACCAGCCATTGCAGTAGTCCCCGAGAGAGGTCTCTTTGCGGCCTCAACTAACAGCAGTCTAGAAAGAGACATGTGGGTAGACTTAACAGTATTTAAGTACATTTAAAAAATATTTGGAGATTGATTAAATGTGTAGATTAGGGAGAGGAAGAATCAAGGATAGTAAAAATATTGCTAGATTGAACTATATGCAATTTTCATCTGCGTAAGTCAAAACTGGTCGATATTGGTACTGTCATACAGTTAACCTAACAATAATTACAGTAATGATGCTGTACAGAGGATCCTAAGCCCAGTGCTTAGCATATATTAAATGCTCTGCACATTGTAATACATACACACACAGATATATGATATACATATAACATATATATACTAGTACATATATAATATACACATTCTCATTAATTCTCATAAAATCTCATTGAGAACATAAACTTCTTGAGGGTAAAAATTTCATCTGTTTTATCCACTCCTATATATTACAAATGCCTGGAATGGAGCCTAGCTCATAGTAAGCTATTAACACATATGTGTTGAGTAAATTATTATCTCTATGAGGCGGGTTTTATAACCCAATTTTCTGATGAAGAAACTTAAGCTTAGAGGTTGAACTGTTTGCCCAAGTTCACCCAGTGGTAAATGACAGAACTTACTCAAAAAATAGCATCTCTTCCTACCGTTATTATTGATGTGAGAATACTAGGGTCCAGGGAGGCAACATGAAGATCAAGGAGGCAGTTGGTGGCAGAATGGGGACCTCAACCCAGGTCTCCTAGTTTGGAATTCATCCTTCTTTGTGTTGAACTAATTGTCCTCAGGGACAAGAGGGCTCTGGAAAAGTGGTGGGAATGGAGGTGCTGGAGACCAGGATATCCAGTTTTACTTCTGGTCCTACATACAAGGAAGAAGCCCAACAAGATGTCCCAGTTGAGAGCACAGATCACCCATCTCACCCATCTGAGAACCCTCCAAAATTAACACAGTAATAATTTCTACAATAATAGAAAGAGTCTCTCTCACTCTAGCACTTTCCATCATCCCTCCTAGGATTCCTGAATCACTGGGATAATTCCATCCTATCGTAGGTGATGCCCAGCTGCTTGAGGACCTGTCTCATAGGCCATAAAGAGGATGGGTGTAGTTAGAGAGTTTGTGAAGCAGACAGGGAATTGTTGCAATCCATTCTCAAGTCCTGGAATCAGAAGGTTTTCAAACTTCCCAAAATAATAAAATTCACTTCTTTGTTCTTGGAGCCTGAATTTCAATCATCTCGTGTCTGAGAACGTGTTGACTCAGCATTGCAAATAACCGACAGAATTACTGGGAATTACCGCCACACCTTGAAATAAGATCTTCCCCTCAAGTTGTCAAGGACAGAAGTGAAATAGGGTTTCGTTGTGAGTCTCTCCTCTTTGCCCCTGCCTCCTGGTACAATCCCAGATGCTCAGGAGGACCGTGGACTGCCATGCCTGTGCTCCATGATCTAATCTGGGGGGACCCAGGGGCTCCCCTGCACAATATCTTCTCCAGTTAGGCCTGGAGGGATCACAGATTTTCCAGGTTAAGGAATTCTATCCCAATGGCAAGGATTTCCTTACCTAACGATAGACTATCTCCCCTCACTGTTAGAGCTAGAAGTGACTTCGAGTCCACCTAGTCCAATTCCCTTCTTTTACAAATGGGGAAACTATGGTTTGCCCATGGTCACTCAGCTGATGAAAGACCTAGAAGTTGAAATCAATCAAGTGTTCTTTCCAATAAATGACACCCTTAACCCATTATGAACTGTTCTTCTGTACTAAGTAGTGTCCCTTAAAAATGAGACCAAGAGAGAAGATTTCCCAGCAGAAGAAATGAATCTCCGCTGGAAAGAACGTAAGGCGTGTCAACACTGAGGACCACATGGGGCTGAGAGCCAGGACGCCCATTCTAATACCTTCTTTCTCACCACCAACTTTCAGGGTCATCTCGCGGGCCCCGAGACTAGTCCTTACACCTTTCAGGCACTCACTGACTCATCAATAAAATGGAGGCTAAAACCTACCTTGCTTGCCCGGCTCACAGAGTTGCAGGAGGATTTCATATATATGCATCGTTATGTAAACCTTAAAGTACGAAAGATGATTTTTATCACTCCTTGTGTCTGATAGAATAGATTTTTTCTTTTTGGTGAGGAAGATTCCTCCTGAACCAACATCTGTTGCCAATCTTCTTCTTTCTTTCTTTTTGCCTGAGGAAGATTGGCCCTGAGCTAACGCTTGTGCCAGTGTTCCTCTATTTTGTTTGTGAGTGGCTGCCTCAGCATGGCCGATGAGTGGTAGGTTCGCGCCGGGGACCCGAACTTGCCGAAACTAACCACTACGGCACGGGGCAGGCCCCTAGAACAGATTTTAAAAGCCATTCTCACAATAACATTTACCAATTGCCTGCTATCTACAAGACGCTGTGCTGGAGGCTGCGAGGATTAGCGAGGCCTCCACTGGGGCTCTGGGCCCTGGTTGCTTGTAGCCTCGCGGGGGGAATAAGGTACATGTTTGCAGAACCACAGAGAAAGTCAGCACCACCAGGGAGCAGGAAGCATGCACTGAGGAGCACGGAGGAGGGAAGGCGCACACAGAGAGTCTGAGCTGAGCCTTGAAGGGCAGGAAAACCCCAAATGGACAAAGACTCTGAAGAGGGGTAGGGAGGAGGAGTGGGGTCGGGCAAGGGGCATTCAGGACAGAGACGACTAGGGCAGCAAAGCTCACAATGCGTTTGAGGACTGGCAAATGGACTACCTTGGCTGGAGCTGGATTTCACACAGAGGAGCAGTGGGGGATAGAGTTGGAGATAACGGCTTTATCCTCAAGGACGATGAATACCATGCCAAGGCATGGGAATCTGGACAGAGTGTAGAAATCTATGTTCTAGCTCTAGCCTCACCTTCAGCCCACTCTCTTTTGTGGTCTTGGGGAAATCACTTCCCTTCTCTGTGCCTCAAGTTTCCTCATCTGTGAATTGTGGGGAAATAAAGGATTTAATTTTATCTTTCAGCTCGGCCTTTTGATTCTGTAATTCTCTGTTTTCCCCCTGAGGCAATAGGGAGCCCTGAAGGGTCTTATGGTGAGGGAGAGCCATGGTAATAGCATGCACTAACCATGAGATCTCAAGGGCAGTGCAGTGCTTGGCACACCGTTGGTGCGCAGACTGACTGGATGGGAGATGATGTGGCTGTGGTGGAGGAATGGGGGGTACACTTCATGGGCGCGTCAAGCTGACTTTAGGAAGTAGAGTTTCAAAACCAGGGGTCAGCATGTGAGCAGTGCCAGTGCCATCATAAAGACAAGCTGGCACAGGAGAGAGAAGAGGAATCCGTCTTGGGAAATACACTTAGCTCCCTAACCAAGCCATTTTTGGGCAGGAAACAGTTCCCTAGAAACCAAGAAGAAAACCCAGCCACTCCTTTTGTCCCCAAGGCAAGTCCTGAGTTTGCAGCTCAGGGTTTTTCCTGTCCACAGCGTCACAGTTGCTGGCGTCTGGGCTTCCTGCCCAGTTGCATCACTCTGCAGAGAAGCATAGATGCTGGCTTCTGCTGGAGGAAGGACCTCAGCTCGCGGAGCAGGTGGTGGCAGGCAGAGGTCTTGCACTGGGCAGGCCTGCGGGGCTGGGAGCTCTGCCCGCCTGCAGCCGCGCTACCTCCCTGCAGGGTGAGGAGGGGCGGGGCAGCTGACTCTATCAGGAGCAGATGTTTTCAGTCCCCTGTCCTCAGAGCTGAGAGAACCAGTGACATCATTTCCCTTTCCTGTGTTTCTCCATCACGCTCTAATCAACTAGCTTGACCTCCTGCCATCCTTTTCCTGAGATTTCCTCTGACGTAGCTGGGTACCCAAAGTTGGTTAATTCCTCTGCCCCCTGCCTGTAATGTAGAAGCCACTGGGAAAAGTCTCTCCTGGACACGGAGCCTGGGAACAAAAATCCAGACATGGCTTTGAATTAACAGTTTCCTCGCCTAGGAGAGCAGAGAGGTACTTGATTCTTTTCCTTTTGATTCCACAAACAAGCATGGAGACTATCCCACGTGCGGGCACCGACCCGAATGACCCACAGGTACCCAAGTGGAAAAGACATGGTCTCAGGCCGGCCCGGTGGTGCAGCGGTTAAGTGCTCATGTTCTGCTTCGGTGGCCCCGGGTTCACCGGTTCGGGTCCCAGGTGCGGACATGGCACTGCTTGGCAAGCCATGCTGGGGTAGGCGTCCCACATATAAAGTAGAGGAAGATGGGCACGGATGTTAGCTCAGGGCCAGCCTTCCTCAGCAAAAAGAGGAGGATTGGCAGCAGATGTTAGCTCAGAGCTAATCTTCCTCAAAAAAAAAAAAAAAAGACATGGTCTCTTGGGGTCCCTCACGGGGCCCCCGAGCATCGTAGGGGAACAGACTTTCTAAAGTAGTAGTTCTTAACCCAGGAGAAGGTGGGTGGAGAAAAATGACATCTTTTTTTTTTTCACTAACCTCTAATCAAAGTTTAACATTTTTTTGGACTATGAGGATAGGAAACAAATACACACCACAATGGTGTGAGCAGTGCCTCTGACTCAGTCACTGATGGAAATCACAGACAGTTTGTATCACATTCCAGTTGCTTCAGACACCTCAAAACATCAGTACACTCCTCACTCCTTAGAACATCAGTCGCTTGTGGGCCCGCTGCTAGACCTTGTTAATGAGTGCATTAATAAAAAGGTACGTTTATTGTGTATTACTTCTTGTCATTTCTGTATTCTGATAGCTGCATTTTAATGCCATTGGTTTCTTTTGTAATCCTCGTATTTTATTTTATGCCTTTAGAAACAATGCTCTGCGTGGGGTCCATAGGCTCTGCTGGAGTGCCAAGGGGTCCATGACGCACAAACCGTTAAGATTCCCGGCTCCAATGGCAGGCATAAGGCCCAGGGTGCAGCAACCATACCCTCCCAATTGTGACACGAAGTCTGAGGAGAATGAGGCTGTTTAGGGGGAGACGGAAGAGACTGTTACCAGGACTTTCCTGGACCAATTCGGGGTCTGTGTTCACCACAGGCATTGGGTTGGGGGGGGGCTGGAGTTAAGATTACTTCTGAGAGACAAGGAGAATGTCTGGGAAGGTTTCTTGGAGAAAGGCTGGTTTGAACAAGGCTTGAAGAACTATTGATGTTATGAGCTTTTTATTTATTAATTTTTTAAAGATTGGCCCTGAGCTAACATCTTGTTGCCAATCTTTGTTTCTTCTTCTTCTTCTTCTCCCCAAAGCCCCCCAGTATGTAGTTGTATATTCTAGTTGTAGGTGCTTCTGGTTGTGCTGTGTGTGACGCTGCCCCAGCATGGCTTGATGAGCGGTGCTAGGTCTGCGCCCAGGATCCCAACCGGAGAAACCCTGGGCCGCCGAAGCGGAGCGCGTGGACTTAAACACTTGGCCACGGGGCCGGCCTCTTTAGGAGCTTTGGGGATGGAGAGATTGTGGCAGGAGCAGAAGGACCCTTGCTCCTCTCCACAGCTGGGAAAGCTGGAAAGCTGGGGCCAAATTCCTGAGAGCAGGAAACACTCCTGCACCTGAGGGAGGGCCCCGTGGGTGCTGGGTCGGGTAACCGGGCTGGGATTGAAGAAAGTTGAAAAAGATCAAAATGCGGTGAACCGTGAACATCCACCTGCAGCAGCTGCGGTCTGAGACTCGTCATTTCTAGGAATCAACGACAGTTTTCCCTTGGTAACCTGTTCAGGATCTCGATCAGTATCGCCCACATCACAGGAGCTCAACGGACTTGCTGATAGACGTTTCCTAACGAAGTTCAAAGCCCTTTTTCATGCACTGGCTCCCTGCAGAGACTGAGCTCTGACATCCAACAACTCTCACCTTAGACATCGCTTCTGGACTCCCAGGCAGGATCTCATTGCCACGAGGTGACTGCCCCAGAGGGTACCCCAGAGGGATGCTGTCTGCGCTCTGCCGCAGGAGTGTCTCATCTAGACTTGCATCTTGCTCTTCCTGGGCTAGCTGTGGGGAGGTCTGGAGGCATTGAGGAGGTGAGAAAGAACAGGGCAAGCCAGGACTTCTTGAGTTCTTTCTTTCTACTCACAGGGCTGCTGGCCTGAAAAAACTGAGAAGCCCCTGCCCGAGAGGAAAGGAGCCGCTGCTGGCCTTGTCAGAGCAGGCCACGCCCCAGAGCCTGCACCCTCGGGACCACATCGCTCCCAGGTAAGCAGGGCCCAGGTGAGCAACATACCTAAAGCACCGGCTAGTCCAGGAGAGAGATGGGAGGAACCGAGCTTCAGGTTTCAGGATGTGGATGGAGTTAAGGACCATAAGACAAGGATCAGGGACAAATCAAAACCAAAGCCAGTGAGGCCAAACAGAGAAAATGGACTCTGTGCTGTGGGCTAGAAGCAGGGACACCAAACAAGGGATAGAGGTTCCCCATTAGAGGATAAGAGGAAGCCTCAGAGATTCCTCAAGCTAAAGGACAAAGCCAGACGCTTTCTCCAAGAGAGAGCTGCCTAGACAACTAGAGCTGCCATTGCCTCGTTCAGTCATCCAAGGGGTATTTATTTCCTGAGTGCAGCCATTCACAAAGTAGCTGGCCCTGAGGAGCTCAGTCTGGAGAGCAGATACGGATGCTAAGATATCTCTGACTTGGCAAGAACTGGAAAACCACTCTGGGTCCCAGGGAACACAAACGGGGGTGGGGTGGAGAGGAAGGAGCCGGAGGAAGGCTGCTTTCTGCGCCGGGGGTGGGGCGAGGGCTCCTGGGAAGCTATTCCTGGGCTGGGGCCAAGATAAGACAGCAACAGAACTGACCACAGGCTCTTGGCTGTTTGTTTGTAGGGCTTACTGTGTACCAGGCACTAAGTACTTCATAAGATACGAACTCATTTGATCCTCAGGCCACCCTATGAGTTAGGTATGATATTCTCTTTTTCTAAGTAAGGAAACTGAGGCACAGAGTCTTCTTAGAGCATCTGGGAAAGTGACCAGACAGAGGCATCCAGACCACCGGTGTGCTGAGTCAGACTCGTCTCCTGGTGCAAGGGCTGGATTCGGAAGCCTCTACGGGCCCGGCGCCTGCATCAAGCCTGAGAGAAGAGGCCTCTTTACAGCATTCAAATCTTTGCTATGGTGAATCTAGCGCAGAGATGAGAGACTGGGCTAACCAAGTGTCTCTCAGTGACAGAACAGGAAGTAGGAACTGTCTCTAGAATGCTCTAGGGCTCATAAGAACTTGTTAAGAATTTATCCTCCCCCAGACTCGTTGGCCAAACGTGCTGTGCCGAGCGCTGAACCCTCCTCCAGGGATGGTCAGTTTGCTGTGGCGCTCACACTGGGGCATTTGTTCACAGCCACCCGGGGGATAGCACGCAGTGCTCATGGGCCAGGGATTGTGCAGGCGGGAGTGAAGCCAGGCGCGGACGGAGGCTCGGGAAGAGGCCCACACGGGGATGAGCCTGTGACAGAGGAAGGACGGGGTGCGGCCAGCCAGCACGAGGGTGTGTGAGCAGCAAAGAGTCCAGCAGGTGCCTGGAGCCCGGCTGGCCGCACAGGGACTGCGGGTGCCCCTCTCAGACTCAGCCGCCAGCCTCCAGAGATGCAGACGTCAAGGGAAGCACGGCTGACCCAGGCCAGAGCCTTTGCCTGGTCTCACTTGCTAGTTTATAAAACATAAGAGGAAGGCTTTCCCAAAACAGCTGTGTTTCATGGCAAATAAGATTAGAAAAGTCGAGAATCATCACATAGTAACAACCGCCATTTTTAATGAGCACCTCTCACGCACCTACTACCACCAGGCGCCGTACAAATGGTATCTGGAATCCTCATGACGATTCTGTGAGGCAGCTCTCTCCTTCATTTGGACAGAAGGGGAAACTGAGGCTCAGATTAAGTAAATTGCCCTACATCACACAGAAAGAGGCAGGACCAGGATTTCACACAAAAACCTATCCTCTTATCCATTTGGGCAAACTTCTGGGCAAGTCCACAGTTCTGAGACAGCTGCCCTGATCATGTTGACCGCCAGCGATTTGCTCTGGACGCTGGAAAGAGGGTAGAGCCTCATCCAGGAGGAGCCCAGGCTCTCAGCTAGGCCAGGAATAGCATGTGACACATTCAGAAGTCGGCCTCTGATTCTCGGCTCTGTCTTGGTCCATAAATTCATGTGTACCTTCACAGACTCGTTGCTATAAGCCCAGGCTCCTTTTTGTGCATCTGAGTCTGGTGATCTGACTGCTGGGCCCTGGTGATACAGCCTTGGCCAGAGCAAAGGGAACTCCCCCAGCAGCAAGGGGAGAGGGCACTGGAGCCAGGAAGACCAGACCTGGGTTCATTTTCTGGAGCTGCTGTCCCTTAGCTTTGCAACCTTGGGCAAGTCCCCAGCCCCCCTGAGTCTCAGACACCTTTGAGGATAACGCGCGGGTAAGATCTCTAACCCCCTCGGCTCCTCTGAGGCTTGAGTGAGATCAAATACACTAAGTGCCCGGCACACTCCTGCCGTGCTGTGGGGTCCCTCCTTTGCACCTTAGCAGTTGGAGGTGAGCCCTGGATCTCTCAAGGGTGCCTACCCCGGGGCTGATGGAGGACTCAGAAGGTGCAGCTTAGGAGGGAACTTTAGACCTGGCTCCTTAGCACGGATGTATTAAGCACCAGCTCTGTGAAAAACACCACTACCAAGGACAAAAACACAGCTCGTGCCCCTGAGGACTGCAAGGGTCAGGCCACGTTCTTCAAGTCTAGAAGGAGAGAAGGGGCAGGTGGACAAGTGGAGTGGCCAAAGCGAGATGAGCAGGAAAGGGACAGGGAGAGAGCTCTTCGCCGCCAGCATTCCTCCTCCACTTCCTTCCTCCGCTCCTGCTCCATCCCTGCTCCTCCTCTTCCCTCCTCTGCTCCTGCTCCATCCCTGCTCCTCCTCTTCCCTCCCCACTCCTGCTCTGTCTCCTGCTCCTCCTCTTCCCTCCTCCGCTCCTGCTCCATCTCTGCTCCTCCTCTTCCCTCCTCCACTCCTGCTCTGTCTCTGCTCCTCCTCTTCCCTCCTCCACTCCTGCTCCATCCCTGCTCCTTCTCTTCTCCTCTGCTCCTGCTCCATCCCTGCTCCTCCTCTCCCCTCCTCTGCTCCTGCTCCTCCTCTTCCAGTGCACGTCCACAGCCATCAACAGGACAGTATTTGTTTCATGCAGGTGCAGCTCATTATGCCAGCGATGCTCCTCTCCCGGCCTCCCAACATGCGTGCAAGAGGCTCAGGCCACATTCCGTCATGACGGAGGGCCCCGGCTTTAGAGTAGGACACTTGAGTTTGAACCCGAGGTCTACAATGAGCTGCCTGACCCAGGTGTGTTGCTGAGCCTCTCTAAGCTTCTGACTTCTTCTTGTGTGTGATTGAGCTGGTCACCAATCTGTACCTTGGGGAACTACCACGAGGAGTAAAGGAGAAGGTACCAGAGAAGCTTTCACCTCAGTGTCTGGCCCATAATGAATGTTCAACTCTTGTACATTGTTGTTGACATTATAGTTCATTCTTGAACCAGGTTGCCTGGATTGGAAGCCCCTGGCTCTGCTGCTTATGAGCTGCGTAACTTTAGGTAACTTCACCTCTCTGAGCCCCAGTTTCCTCCCTAGAGTTTAATCGTCTGTATTGCTGGCATTCAATGAGGGGGTCTTTTTCATTTTATTTTATTCTCTAAACTTCTACAGAATTGTCATGAGAATTAAATGAAATATATATTTATATTACAATACATTATATTATGTATATTCCTTAGACTATAGCCTGGCATATAGAAAGCACTATATAAATGTATGCTATCATTATTGTTTTAATTCATCCAGATCATTTAATCAAGAAACGTGAATTTAACACCTGCTAAGTTCCAGGCAGTGAAGAAACCAAACTGTGCTTGCCCTCGTGGAGCTTACATCTGAGTGGGAAAACAGATGATAAACAAAATAGGATGCTGGGAAAGCAGGAAAGGGTACAAGGCATGCTGAAGGTGGAAATGGGGGTTTTATGCTTACATAGGAGACCTTTTGAGTAAAGGCCTAAAGGAGGCAGACATGCAAGCTGTGCAGGTGTCAGGGAGAAGTTCACCCCAGGGCAGTCATAAGAGGTCAAAACTGCTAAGGAGACCAGTCCTGCCATCAGCCAGCTGGCTCAGGATGGATGTCCATCGAAGGTGGCCTTGGAAAGGTCGAGTCCTCTGCCAAGAGCCTTGCTTCCTCTGAATAGCCTAGTAAGCCCATTAAAGCATAACATTGGAGAGTTTTTCCAACGCTACGTCAGTTTACATGCGTGCATACCCACAGAGTGCAAAGCCCTAAGGCAAGAACACACTTGGTGTGTCTGAGGAACACAAAGCAGCCTGTCGAAGTGCCAGGCAGCAGCAGGGGTCAGCTCCAGCCAACACGGAAGGGAGCTGGGGAGGCAGTGTGTGCAGCTAATAGGGCTCCAGAGGTCATTGCAATGACCTGGCTTTTCAATGATCACACACAGTAGATAGTATAGGGCCAGGATCCACATTACAGACAGCTAAGGATCAAAGAAATTTAGTGGTCTTCCCCAGGCAATTCGTGGCAGGAGAAGCCTGGAAGCCAGGCACCACAGCCCCCGAAACCCTTCACCTCACTTGATGCTCACAGCAGCACTTTGCAGAAGAGGACACTGAGACTTAGAGACATTAAGTAATTTGTTCAAAGTCACATAGGGTTGGAATCAGGTCCGTCTGACTTCAGAGGTCCCACTCGGTCCACTGAAGCATGCTCTGGGAAATCTTTCCCAGGTGGGAATAAAGGAAGGATGCTGGAGCCAGTCAGTTACAGTATAAATACTGACCCAGGAGAATGCATAGGCAGCACTTATTCCAGCACCTGGAGCACGGCAGATGCTCCATGCTAAGTGTCAGTTGTTATTGTCGTTAACTGTCTGAGGAACGTCCATCGCGAAGCTGGTGCTCAGTTTGGGCTCTCTCCCCTGTAGCCTGGGCCAGAGCCCTTCTGCCCAGCATACCCCATGCCTTGTGCTGTGTTTGTTCAGCTTTGTCACCAGGACAACCATCCCTCTCTCTAGCCCAACACATATACCCATGGAGGATGAATTTAGGGTCAAAGATGTATCTAGGTCGGGAACAGTAAGAAACGACAGAGAGAGAAAAAGAATAGGTCAGAGAGACAGAGAGAAAAGAAAGGGACACAGAGCATGAGGGGAGATCAGAAATAGAGTGACGTCAAGGTGCTGGTGGTCAGAAGCTGTACGTCCACCTTCTTGATCGTTATGTGGGAAAACAGGGGCTGGATGGAGACCTTAGAGACCCAGTTTGGAACCCTTTTCTGCACTAACTCAGTTTGAGACTCAGAGTAAATTCTTAGCCTTCTCCAGGCCTCAATTTCCCCATCTATTTATGTTCTTGAAGGCCCCTTTCATCTCTGATAGTCACTATTTACGATTCCTTGACTGACCCTCCCTGAATCAGAAGACACTTCCACTAATCGGGAAAGAAGAGAGTTTATTCAGAAAAGTCGGTCGGTACAATATGCACTGCAGGATATCTCTTGGCTCCCATCACAGCCATGGGATCAACAACCTCACAGGAAATGAGGGGAAGCCAACTTTTCCCTCCAGGTGGCCCGGACGCAGGACCTTTCAACAGACGTGTTTTATTGCAAATATGACAGTAGGCGATTTGGCTACTTTCAGCGAGGCAGCTGCAGGGTGACAGCTGCTCACACCTAGCTTTTCCCCTCCAATAGCTCATCCCAGAAAAGAGAATTCCAAATCAGCAGAGAGGTTTCCTCAAAAAGGCCCTTATTTGCATAAAATTGGGGCCTCCCGCACCGCCCTCCCCTTCCCATTGGGCTAGCTCCCCAGGAAGCCTCGCAGGGGCTGTTCCTCCCTGGCTGATTAGGTTCCTTGTCATCAGATGGAGGAACTTCCTTGACGGTTCTTGCCAAGCCAGGCTAGAAAGACGTCAAGCTCTCCCAGAGACTTAACGGCGGCAGATCAGGCCTCCAGCTGAAACCAGGAAATCGTCATAAGAGCCTGCCTTCCTAGCTGGGCCAGGGCTTTCGGCTCACTTTCCCCACGTTCCAGTCCCCAGGAGGTTTTCTTTTTATTCATCAATTACGTATGCAGAGCATACGAACCCAAAATTATTTTCATCACAGGCAACCCAAATTATTTTCCACACACAAGCAATTAAATCACGTCAGCAACTTATAAACAAAATAAAAAATTCTTTGACCTTTGCTCTACGTTTTTATTCTTCCTGTTTTTCACAGGAGAAAACAAACAAACAAACAAATCTGCCTTCCTGGCCAGTTCTGCTTATTTCGCTTCAGCACTTCTCTCTCCCAGGAGGTCTCCCTCCCGTGGCAGCGGCAGGGAGAGCGTGCTGTCCCCACTTCCGTATGAAAGCACCGAAGACCCTAAGGAGAAGTGGCCTCCCCAACGTCACACAGTAGAGCCGGAGCGAGAGCCCGAGCGCCCCGACAGATTCCACCTCTTCCTCAGCCGGCTAGACGATGGGAAGACCCAAAGCAACGTCCCCCGGAGCCCGGAGGCGGGGATGGCGTCCTACCTCCACCACTTAGTGGCGGTGCGACTTTAGTCCAGTTCCTTAACCTATTTGTGCCTCGGTTTCCTAACTTATCAAATGCAGATAATGGCTCGTAGCAGGGTTGTGGGAAACAACTGTGCTAACCCCTGTAGTGTGCTTAGAGCCATTCCCCGCTCACAGCGAGAGCAGCGCGGGTCTTAGCCCTGGTTCTCGCGCCGTCCGGGGTCCCTGCAGAGAAGCAGAGCTCCCAGCAGACGCCCTTGCCCTTCAGAGCGCTGGCGTCACTTGAGAGTGTGGCGGAAATGCAGAAGCTCAGGCCTCATCCAGACCTAGTGGGTCAGAATCTGCATTTTCACAGGATCTCCAAATGAAGTCGTAAGAGCACGACGGCCTCTGCCTCCACCACCCCTTGAGCCGTGCCTGTCCCAGCGACCCCTACGCAAGAAGCACCCTTACCCGCCGCCCGCGGCGATGCTGGGGCGGTCGTCGGCCCAGCGGGTCACGGTTCATGCACGACCGCTTACAATTCACTGGGGATCTTCGCTCCCTCTGGGTCACCCCATCTTAAACGGCACGTGCTTCCCCTCAAAACTTAGCTCAGGTTAGGGCATAGGAAAATGGTGGAGGGATGAGGGGAGCCCAGGAAATTAGCAAAAGAGGTAAGACCAGCACCCTCTTCACAGACAGAGAATCAGGAAGGCTGCCACAAACGTTTGTCGAGGAAAGGGCGGAATTCAGGGTAGAGGAGCCTGAAGGGTGAGCGCTTCCCAGCCAGGCTCCCATCTCACCTCCGTCTCCCCGCCCTCGCCTGACTGTAGTTGTCGTGGATGGTTCTGGTTGCGTTGGTGGCTTCCTGCCTGCAGTGACACGGCCTCTGCTCCTGTGTGAGAAGGTGGGGTCGGCACCCATCAGAGGACATCTCCGCCCACCCCCCCCCCCCCCCCTCTCCCCCCCAGCTCCCCCCCCCCCCCCCGCCCCCCCCCCCCCCCCCCGGAAAGCCCGATGAGTAATCGGGGGTTGGAGCAGCAGGGGTCTGTGTGCAGGGTCACCCTGTGTTTGAGCAGGGCGTTTACTTTTTCTGGGTTTACAGCTCACCAGATGGGAAAGGGGGTGCACCATCTGTCCTGTTATCACTCCATGAATGCAACACCCCGTGAGAGAGGCACTCATAAATATTTGTTGGGTTAGTTAGTTAAATAGTTGGTTAAATACATCTTAATGTAAGCGGGACAAGGATCATGACCTCCTCTAACAATTTTAGAATGGGAAGCACAGAAAGGTGAAGTAACTTGCCACAAAGTCACACAGGAAATTATTGGCAGGGATGGGGGTAGAACCCCGGATGTCTCCTGGTCTAAGTTTTTGTTGGCCTGTTTGGATTTGGTTTTATTTCTGATGTTTGTTTTGAATAGATGGCAGTGAATTTATAGGTGACTCTTAGGGATAGGTTATCCCAGGGAGCCACCCAGAGGTTACCGGGTATAAAACCTCAAAGGGCCAGAAACGAAGAAACTAGGGGGATGCTTATGATAAGCCTGCAATCCTTGGCATGCCTCTCCAACAGGCCAGCCCTGGGATCACCTAAGGGATGCTTTGACACACGTGGTCACCCCAGGAGGATTATTTATGAGGAAACCAGATCTGACGAAGTGTCAAAGAGGAAGCTCCGGGGAAAGAGTGACCACTGGAAGAGGTTCTCGACAGTTCTCCCCATGAACGACAGGCAGGGAATTTCCTTAGACTCCAGGAACCACTTCAGAAGGCTGACCAGGGCCAGCATGCCCTGGCTTTCCCCGGGGCAGCCAGGGAACAGATGCCCAGAGTCCTTATGTGGTGACACACACATTGCTGCAGAGTCTTCCACATGGAGAGAAAAGAGTTGGCAATGCTGCTGATTTTTCTCAAGATTTGGGGGTTCAGCCCCTGATGGTCCTTGAACACCCTGTCCATGTAAAACGCCAGGAGGTTCTTGGTCACGCAGCACACGTCTAGGGGCTACAGACACAAATTAGAGAAGGCCCTGGAGAGCCTTGTCCCTTACCATCTTAGACCAGAGCAGGCTATGTGAGTGGGGGCAGCAAGGAGTGAGAAAACTGAAAGTCCTTTTTTAAAATTCATATTGGTCTCAGAGTGTCCATCTCCTCTTACTGCATCAAAGCTACTTAAGACAAAGGCACTGAGGGGAGATTGCAGTGCACTCCCTTTTGATATGGCCAGGAGATAGATTAACAAGGGGTTGAGCCCAGTCATAGACTAGAATTCTCTCTAGAGCATCCCCAATACGTCATCACTAACTTCTGCTCAAACCCTTCCAAGAATCAAGCATCTCCCTCTTGAGAGGACCAGTGTCTGAGCAGCTTTCTTGAAAAGGACTTTCTAACATTGTGCTAAAGTCTGCCTCCCTGTGACGTCTCCCATCCATCAGCACGTCTCCCTGCCATCCATTCTATGGCTATTGCATGCCAGGCGTGTGCTGGGCACCTATCCCTTCCATTGTGATGACGCTGTGTTTATCCTGGCCCCCCTGCTCTGCTCTCCTCCTGGCTGTCATGTTTAAACTGCAGAGGTCATTTGGATGGAGCTGAGATTTGCAAGGACGGAAACGGACAGCTGCAGAAATGTGTGCATCTGGGCAGGTCTGTAGCCGGCAGAGTGCAGATCTCTCTAAGGCGAGCTCCTGAGTTCCCAGCTCAGAGCAGCTGGCAGGCTGCGTGTCCTTCTGGCAGTTTGCACCTCACCCTGAGAGCCAGTGAGTTACTCCTCAGGAGATTTCTAGTTCTCTGTGAGAAGGGAGAGTCCACGGCAGGATGTGCACCCGTCTTCACCAGCATTAAAGCAGCAAGCCTCCTCGGCCCCGCAGGCAGCTTCTCCTAGATGGCAAACTCTTCTTGCAACACAAAACCCGTCTTTGCCTCCACTCCTGCTGGTTCCCTTAACCAAAGGGGCAAAAAGTTGCGTACTGTCTTATAAGGGAGGAAGGAAGCGCGATGGAGGCCGGCCTCCTCATCAACCCTTCCCTTGTGCCGCATCAGCTACCTCTAGACCTTGAGAGGAGAAAGAAATCTGGAGACACAGGCATGAGACTTGGGGGTCTACTCCTGCCTCAATGACTAACTCATCCTTCTCCCTCCTAAGGCTATCGATTTGCTCATTTGAAAAAGATAGTTTTGGAATAGACAGCCTCTCGGGCCCCTTCCAGCTGGATGTCCTATGGCTCTCATAGATAGTTGGCTGGAATAGTATTTATTGTTTTTTGGGGGTTTTGGGTTTTTTTTGAGGAAGATTAGTCCTGAGCTAACATCTGCTGCCAATCCTCCTCTTTTTGCTGAGGAAGACTGGCCCTGAGCTAACATCCATGCCCATCTTCCTCTACTTTATATGTGGGATGCCCACCACAGCGTGGCTTGCCAAGCGGTGCCATGTCCGCACCCGGGATCCAAACCAGCGAACCTGGGCCGCTGAAGCGGAATGTGCACACTTAACCACTGCGCCATTGGGCCAGCCCCTGGAAGAGTATTTAGTAAGTGATTACATCTGTTTACCACAAATAAATCAGGCACAATACTGCCTACAAGTATGAATTCGTGCAGAGAAGCCCAAGGAAAAAGTACCTCATTGCAGGTACACCTTACACTTTGTCTCATAAATACCTGAAAAAGCTGGATCTTTCTGGAATGTTTACCAGGACTGGAGGAGCTCACATGTAAAGGCACTTCTCAGTGGCCCCATCTGTGAAGTGAACTATCACCTCGTGTGTAAGTCAACTGCTCCGGAACGCGGTCACTCTTACTGCCTCTCGTCTGGACAATTGGACTGGTCACTAGCTTTCCTGCCTCAGGTTGTCCACTGTAAAGAGCGTCACCAGACTGTTTTCCTACAAGATTTTGTGTCAAAAAGGCTTTAGCTCAAAAATCCACAGTGACTCCCTATCGCCTGTGTTACAAGGCTGAGATTCAGCCTGGCTTTCAAGCTTCCTGGTAAAATGCCTCCAGCGTCTTTCCACCTCGGCCTCTCCCACTCACCTTCGTGTCCCTCACGCCACCAGCCTGGTTGCCTCGCTGTGCCCCGACACACATTCCTGGGCCTCACACACATTCTCGCATGTTCCCCACACCCCTCCCTTCCCTTTATCCACTCACCCGCAGCCTCTCAGCTTGTAAGTCACTGCTCATTTTCTCAGCCTCCCCATGAAACCTTCCAGAACCACCCTGAGCCACAGACATCCTGCTGCATTTGAGCGTGTGGCTCCCCCAATCACTCTCCAGGGATGTGGCATTTCTTGAACCCCCCCCCCCAGAGGTTTCGAAGTCCCTGAGACACGAGTGTGCCCTACCACATCAGTGAACAAATGAGAAGCCTGGGGCATGTAGATGACGCTGAAGATGAGGGAAGAGAAGAAGACAGGGGAGAGATTTCTTGCCCAGCCAAGGGCCACTGCACTGTAAAATAATACAGGAAAGAGCAGGCAGGCCAATACCTTAATGCGGTGCAGGGTCTCCACTGCGGACAGGATGGTGACATTTTGGAAGGCGTCCTTAGCTTGCTATGGAGGGAAACATAGCGACAGACACGGCAATGAGTACTCCACGTCCCCCTGAGACACAAAGACAATGAGAAGAAATTTGCTCTCCAGGTTGAAGTGTAGGATGAGGCACGCCCCCTGCCCACACCTTCATCCCAATCCTGTTCTCACGATGGCTCTTCTGATTGCTCAGAAGCTCTCTCCAGCACGGTGCACGTCCGTGGAAATCAGACACTTTCTGAGGCCTCGGGTGTGCACGGAGCACTGCAGGAGCATGGCACCCAGGAGCCAGAGGGGCACACGCTGTGCCTTCATGTCCTGCAGGGAGGGTTGGGAGGCAGCTGTCAGCCAAGAGCGGAGAGCAGTGAGAGACCCCTGACTGAGCTCCCCTTGGTACCTGGAAGAGCAGGCAGACGGCCACCAAGAGAACAGACTCGGCGCCTCGGCCTGCGGAGGCCAGGGCATGCATCTCCTCCTCCGCTTCTTGAATCAACTGAAGGCAGGGACTCCCCCTCCTCGCTACGCCCCCCCTAGCTGTGCTCTCTCAAGTCCCAGGGAGTATATCTGTGTGTATATCTCTCTACTATGACTCAACACAGCTCACTTTGTCAACAGGGGTTGAGAAGCATTGTTTTTTAATAAATTAAATAGGAAAAATGGAGTTGGTAACATGTCCTAGGAACTAGGCAACGAATCTGAAATATAAAAGCACATTTGGTTTTTTATGTTTGCCCCCAAAATAGGCGACACTCTTTTATTATAATCCCCTTATGTGTATTTGCTTAAAATCATTTGTTTGAAGCCAACTCTGAAGATGTCACCTTCTGCGGAAGACGGGAAAGGGAGGCACAAGGCATCTCCAATGACTAATCAGCCAGAGTCAGGAGAGACCGCTGCAGAGGGCAAGCCGGCCGCTTGCTCTGTCAAGCACTGAGCCAGGGGCCCTGAGAGACAGCTGGCCAGCCAGTCCCTAGGCAGGGCCAGACCCAGAAGGGCTTGCTGCCTCTTCCGATTCTCTCATCTTTCCTGCCTCTGTGTTTCTCTCTGCCTCTCTCATTTAACCATGTAAATAGGGGCATGTAACACACACTGAGAAAAGTGCACAAAATGTAACCGTGCAGCTTGTCGAGTCCTCTTGCTCTGACTTTTCTCAGCACTAGCATAGGTTGCAGACACAGAGCTTACCCTGAAAGATAAATCTTGTGACAGCGCCTGTGAAGAGACCACCCTCTGCCCAGCATCCTCCACGGTACCCCCCGAACGCTCTCACTTCCAGCCGTGTGCGTGCTGGGTAAGAGCAGCGCGCGGCAGTGGAGGAGAGGGAGGCACCAAACACAGGAAGCCAGCTGACCACCCAGCTCCTAAGTATGGCTATAACTGCTATAGTTATAAGGCACGTACGTGGGAGAGCGAACCACACTGTCCCCACTCCCACCACCATGCCCCGGATCTCCTGGGAGTCCCAGGCTCTTCTCCAGACACCCAAGAAACAGCAAATCCTGTTTAGAAGACATTTTGCCTCATCTCTCCTTAACTCGGCATCATTCCAGTGAGTGGACAGGTACGTACTCAGACCTCACCATGGAGCAGCCATTATGCTAAAGAGCTCAATTTCTCTTTTTCCACTCTCTCTTTCTGGCAAAACGAGGGAATAGACCCCATTGGCAGGGAAGTCTGTAGACTCCTCCAAAGTTCTATCCCCGTTAAAGGCAACTGGGATGCTTCTAGAAAGCCAAGTGACTAGGAAGAGTCACTTTTCCTAGCCTTCGAGCAAGATAATTCTCGGAAGCAGTGGGACGCTGCCTGCTTGTCCCGTGCCTGGGGCCTCAGACATTTTGTGCAGGAGGATGCCTCCCTTAGTTTGGTGAGGCGATTCCAGACATTTTGGCCGATTCTGATACAGTGGCAGCTAACATTCATCATACACACCACGTGCATATGTTAGGCACCGTGTCAAGCATTTTCCATAATTATCTCAGGTTCTATTTCTACCCCCATTTTAGCAAAAAGAGAGCTGATACTTAGAGAAGTGAAGGCACCTGCCCAAGGTACGTGGCCACCTAGTGGCAGAGCCAGGATTTGCAGGCAGGCAGCCTGGCCCTGGAGCCCGCCCTCCTGCCTGTTTCACTTACAGCGCTGCTGCCTCTGGGATCTCAGTTGGAGATCCCAGCAGATCCCCTTACACCAGACAGACAGGAACGCATTTCTGATCAGGTCCCACCGTACCAGTGGTTCTCCCTACATTTAAAAAAATATTTGACACTGCAAATGATTAAAGAAAGATGTAATGTGCCCAGCACGATTTCTACAAGAGAAGGGTGATAGCAAATGTTAGATCCATTCCTCTTCACTTCCCTCCTTCCTTCCTTCCTTCCTCTCTCCATCTCTTCTTACTGAGAATAAGGTACTAGAAAGTTTATCCTCTTTATGGAATACCCTATCCATTCTACAAAATATCCAACGCCTGGGACATCGCAGGCCATACACAACGACAACAGGTCACCTCTACAGCTGTGTAGGGTGAGGGCTAGAACAGGGAAGCCTCTGAAGAAGTCTGGAAGGAGCCTCGCCTCTCACCGGGCGCTCCCAGCGGCTCCTGTGTCTTCTCTCTCCGAGCTCCTTGCCACTTAGAAAGGGCTGGTCACTTTTAAGCAGGTGGATAAGAGGAAATGCTGTCAAGGTTTACTGGGTGGGTCCCCCTTGAGAGGTTATTTTTCCCCTCGTTTCCTTAGCACCTCATTCCTTCATTGTTTTCCTTTCTTTCTTCTTTGAGATATAGCTGACTAATCATTGTTAAGAAATACCAGTTTCTTCTGGGTCTTGAGCTGCAGCTTCTAAAACAAACTCCCCATTCCATGCAAATAAGAATTTCTTACAATTCTGTGTCTGCACAGAAAAATCTAAGTTAGGTCACTTTCCTGAGAGCTGAAGGCAAACTCAGGACGGCACTCCCCTGACAGCCTCACCTTGCCAGCAGCCAGCCCGAGATTCCCCAGGCGCCCCTGGCTCCAACCCACCCCATCACCTGAGGCCACATACAGCTTTCAAGCCCCCACCATGTGCCAGATGCTAGCTGCATGCGTTACCTGCACTATTTTGTCTGACGTCATGGGGAACATTTCTTTGTCTCAGGAAGGTGAGGATTTCTTTGGCCATCATCTTTCTCCTCTTCACTGTGTCCCTTGGAAGGCCCTTTCGTTTTTGATTAATGCAGAGAGAGAAGATGAGGCTGGGAGGAAGAGGGGCTTGAGAGCGGCCAGTGGCAGAGCTGGGAACAGAGCCTGGCACCCTTGCTCTTATGCCGGGAGAATCTCTATCTAAATTACTTTTTTTACACAGTCTCTACATCATGAATTCTTCAAGGATCAGGGTTTGAGGTGATGGTGATGGAAAGATAGGGTGTAGAATGTTTCCTCCCCAAACACAAACTCCCCAAGTAAACAGAGCTTGTTTTTAACAAACGAAGCCACTCTGGGAAGGGGGTAATTACAAGAGACCCCATAAGCCACTGGGATGGCAGGCCGGTAGGACGGGCTGGAGCAGCCCCTGTCCTGCAGCCAGGCTGGGGAGACAGAGGGTGGGTAGGGCCCCGGGAAAGAAGGAGGAGGACGGGGAGGGCTGGGGGCTTTTTATGGGCGTAGGTGCAGAGGAGGAGCCCCAGGCGCTGGAAGGCTGTGGTCCAACATCTTCGCCAGAATGAATAGTACTCATTGAGAGGAGCAGTAGATTGTAGTAGTGGTTACAATGTGGCTCCGGATTTCAACTCAGGCTCTCCCTCTCTGTGAGACACTCAACAAGCTACTTAAGACCTTTCAGAAGCCCCATGAGATAGGTAAAAGAAAGTGAGGATTCGAATGAGTTAATGGGCTTAAGTACTCAATAAATATTATCTATTCTGATGCTGTGTGCCAGGCACCTGGAAAAGAAGACATCTTTGTTAGGAGTTCATAGGTGTCTCCCCCTCTTTCTGGGGAAAGGAGAAAGAGTTACTCTTGAGTCCAGAGATCTCTCCCACCGCCCCCCTGTGCTTCCTGGGGAGGGGGTGAGGCAGGGGAGGTGGGTGCTGTTTTCCCAGCACCGCCTGAGCTGCCTGGCTCATAGGTCACAGATGGTGGCCCAGCCCCACATGTGAGATGATTGCAAAACTGTCCCTGCTGACTCTCACCTGGCATCCATCCCCTGGTGCTCAGACTGTATGTTCTGATCCAGTTTTCATCTCCAGGCAAAGATGTCATGTCAGGAAACTTGCAGAGCAAGGAAAATACGTGACGTGTTTATAGCTCCTCTCCAGCATGCAGTGTATCGTGGTGGCCGGGCCTATAGCTCTGGAGTCGGCCCAGCCGAAGCCGCCTGCCTCTGCTCTTGTGGCTGTCAGACTGAAAGCAGCCAGTTCATCTCTGTGCCTCTGTTTATTCATCTGTAAAATGGTGCTAATCATGCCTACTGAATATTCACCATGAAGGCGTGGCGTATTGATTAAATGATTAAACGTAAGACCTCAGCACTGTGCCTGGCACATAACGAGAGATTAGAAAATCACAACCTTTGTAATTAATTTTACAGCCCCGTTTTGAGCCCTAAATTGAGAGGAAGGAGGGACAAGAAGAAATGATTTCCTCCATCCTAAGCCTTGCTGCTAACATTTAATATAAAAAATAATGATACAGATTGAGATGGAATGGCATCCCTCCCAGGATTGCAGTCAAACTACGGATTTGATCTACAGATGTAGGGTTATATCAAGCAATCGGTCTTCTAGAGCCAGTTGACCCCCCCATTGGGATACTAGAGCTCAATTTTCCCTGTAAGTGGGGAAGCAGAAAGAATGTGACGGAAGACCAGAGAGCCAGAATGGAGAATGCTCTGAGTCTGACGTGCTGGACACAGCTGTCTCGCACTTTCCAATCCCCTAGCCCCACCCACTATCCACACCGACTTCACGAACCGTTCGTGGTCGTGCCAAGCAATTTTCTCTCCATAAAAGAGTGGAGCCTTTCTCTCCATAAAAGAGTGGAGCCTGCCCCCTCCTAAGTGCTAAGTCCTGGAGCTCAGACTAAAAGTGAGCTAGGCATTGCACAACTCCAGAGGGCGCCACGCCCACGGCCTCCCATGGGAATGTGGCTCCATGGAGTTGAGGAAAATGTGGCCCTACTGAGTGATCTGGATGAAATGGATTAGTCTATACGAATAATTTCGGTTAGATTTGAGGAAGAACCTAGCATTGTGAGGACTATGTCGCAAGAAAGCACGATAGAGAAAGGATCTGTGAAAGAAAGAAATACTGAGACCGATGGATTATTTCATTTGGAAAGTAAGCAGAGACTTAAAAACAGAAAAAATATGAATATTTCAATGTCTTGGTAAATATGTCTGTATTGCAATGATACATTTGGAATTTCTATATAAGTTTGAAAATAAAGCAAAAAAAGATAAATTTCCCAGTTCTGGGGGGGCTTTAAACCTTAAAAATTTCTCCTCTGTCTGAGATTTAGAAATGAGAGTCATAAAAGAGATCAGCGGTCACTGAGTCCAACCATCCCGCTATAGCGATGGACAGACGGAGACGTGAACCAGCCCTCCCATCATCCACAAGGAAGGGGCACCCTGTTCTCAAACTGCCATCTTCTGGCTTCTGGCTCAGTGCCCCTTCTAGCCCATGCTGCCTTCCCATCCCAGGATCAGGTGGGATGGAACAGAACGCAAAGCTGTGGGGAACCTCAAGCCTGTTTAGCGGGGAAGGTGCAGCAACTCTCCTAAGACAAGTTTGGCTTGCCTTCTCCCAGGAAGTCCATGGCCTGAGGAAACCCAATCTGGCCGCTCCCATGCTGATGGGGAGGGAAGGACAAACCTTGTCCACATCTCCGACCTCATCCCTCTTGATGAACCACACCTTACTGCCCGCTCTTACCTGGAAAGCTCTCCACTGGCTTTTCTGCCTTGCAAACACCTACCCAACTTTCTAGATTCAGCTCCAGTGTGCCTTCCTTTGCGAAGTCTCGCTCTCTTCCTTTCCCTCTCCCCACCTCCCCACCTCCCCCTGGTGGAGTTGACTCCTGTTTCTTTCATATTCCCACTGGATGGATACAAGATGCCCAGTTAACTCTGAATTTCAGATAAACACATTTCCGTGCTTATTCATCTGAAATTCAAAGTTACCTAGGCGTCCTGTCTATTTCTTTGCTAAATCTGGTAGCCCTATGCTGGACCCTCTACAGACTTCAACCCCAGCCAGGGCCAGGACCAGGACCAGCTCACATGGGGCCAGTAGCTCATGGGTTGCTCTTTAAGAAAAGGAATTTAAAAATGGAAGTACAAAATCAGAGACAAAGTGAATAGCTATTTAGAATGAGAAGTCAATCACCACAAATTACAAATTTAGAAAAGTTGACAAATACCACAAACACCGCAAAATCCAGAAAGATAATTCAACACTTTTATAAACTACCTGACACCTCTTTGTTTGCTGCTTCTATGACAATGATTTTTTAACTGCTATTTTCTATAAAGAGAATAAAAAGATAAATCAGCCTTTCCTCTGGTATGGTTCTTCAAAATGGGGTTTTGGTGTTGCTAGTTGGAATGCATAAAATATGCTACAGGTTTGTGCCCTACAAACACAGAAATTCTGACAAATCCTGCTTCCTGAGATTCCCATCAGAAAAAAAAGTATATGATTTATTTCTAATTTATACATTGCATTATTGAGTAAATTTTTCTATTTTGACTAGATTTTAATGAAAGCCAAATTTTTGACTTACAATTTTACATGTCTGATGACAGGAAGAATTTTCAACACACTTCTTCTGGCTCCACACATCTCAAACCTTGCTTGTCTTCCACCGTCCGCACACTTCCAGGAATGAAAGTCAGCACAGTGGCAGAAGGAGTATTTCTGGATGCCCTTCTTACACCAGGATGGATAGCAGGATCTTAACCACACACAGATGCGAGTACAAACTGCGAAAACACGTGTCTCTAAGGGCCAGGGGGGGCCCCAAGTCGACTGCTGCTTAGCCAGATCCCTCAGATGCCGTGGCCTCCCTAATGTCGCCTGACACGAGGAGAAGTGTGACCCAGGGGAAGTCGGAGTGGAAAAGGACACTGGTCTGAACTGATTAAGGCTAACACCCCTTACTCTTGTGAATTTTGCAAGAACACGTGACGTGGGAACACATTGCTAGGGCCCCTCCAGGGCCATGAAAGGAGCTCACGCAAGTGAGGTGCCCAAAGCTTAAACTTCCTTAGCTAAACAGTAAATTTCCACTGACCACAGACCCGAGGATAATATATTGCATTTATTTGTATTTTCTAATTTAATTTTCATTTTTAATCAAAGATTTCCACGTACACAATTTTAGAAGGTATACACATGATGAGAAGCTGTAGTCAACTGCCCCGTCCTGCCTACCCCTCTATTGCTATGCCCCACGGGCAACAGCTTTCAACGTCCAGCTTCCTGTTCTGCTGTTTGGCTCCATAATTCTAAAGAACACACATTTATTGCTGTTTCTTAACTCTTCATTTTACAAATGATTTATCAGCTCCCTACGATGGTAGATAAAGATTTAATTCTTTTATAACACCCCATACAAACATGCTCACTTCCCTCTCCCATCCTGCCAATATAAATGTATCATAATAGTGCCTCTTTTGAAGCAACATGTCACACAAGTCCACCCAACGTGGCATGAGCCATCAGGAGAAAGTGAAGTCCTGCTCTCCTACGGCCCTGTGTGTCAGCTCGCTCCAGGGAGAACCGGAAGAATGGTATCAAGTCCAGATGTCTCACGTGCCTTTCATTCCACTATCTTACATTTCTCATGGTCACAAACTCAAAATTCCTAGACTGAAGGAGCTAGACAGTAACAGCTAACAAGTATGAAGCGCGTTTATCAGCCCAGGCACCCCAATGCACAATATGGATTACCCCTTTCAGTCTTCACACCTGCCCCGTGAGGTGGATGCTGTTTTTGTGTCTATTGTTTTTGATGAGGAAGCTGAGACTTAGAGCTGCCCGGTGCCTTGCTTGCCCAAGGGCACCCAGGGAGTGAGAGGCCGAGCTGGATGCAATCTGGGCAGCACGGCCCCAGCTCCTCCATTCTTAGCGCTTCACTTTAGCAGGTGTGAGGAGCGTCTGGGCCAGCCTTCTCATTTACAGGTGAGGAAACGGCTGAGACTCAGAGAGAAGCGCCTTGCCCAAAGCTACACAGCTGAATAGTGGTGGAGCGGGAGAAGAACCCACACCCCTGAACCCAAATCCAGTGCTCTTTTCATTCACACACTCTTTGTCACCTCTTCTGACGTCAAACCTTCTTTCCACAGAAATGAAACATCTCTTCCGTCCAAGCAAAGGAAAAGCAGGCAGCAAAAGTTATGGAGTATGGCCTGAGAGCGCTCTTCCAAGCCGGCAAATCCAGGCACGTCCACAGAAACTGCAGTTCTGAGGAAATCAGACATGGTTTTTCCCTTATTGGTAGAATGAACGCTGTCAGTTGAAAAGAGCTGCTCCGGCACGGGGAGCCAGGGAGTTCCAGGGGAGAGCTGGGAGGGGGAGGGGTCTGGGCTGGAGGCTGCTGGCTTACTGCATAGTTAGACTGAGTGGGCAGCAGAGTGAGGCTGGTGGGTCTGAAATACCTGAGGTGTGAGAGCAGGCCCGGCCCAAGGACCCCACCTTGCATCCACAGTGATTCCTGGAGGAGACCCCAAGGAGCATCACTCTCCCCTGGTGGCACCCCAGCTCTTAAGATCCTGTCCATCCCAAAAGCCAGGGGCTTCACTTGGACTTCCTTTCCTAGAAGGCTTTTCTCCCCTGGATTGACGAAACCACCACCATATTCCAGGTACAAACTCCCTCAGTGTGGCATGCTGAGTGGGAGCCAGCTGTCGCATCCCTTAGAAGTGAGCTAGGATTTTCAGCCTAGGGCTCAAGCTTACAGCAAGATGCAGGTCCTCCAGGAATGCCTCTCTCGCCGCCTCACTGATCCTTTTCTGTTCCATCTTCCCCCAGCACCTGTGAACTTATTTTTGCTCTGTTTGTTTTCACTTCAGGTTGTTTGAGCCATTGGAAATCGCTCTCCCATCAAACTTGAAGCCTGAGGGGAACTGAGACCACTCCCCCGTTAAAGAGTGCATTCCAGCTAGTGACCAGATGGCTCCGTTGTTCAATCAAACTTTTACCTTGAGAATCTATGATCAAGTGCTTGCCTGGGTAGAAACTCCATGGTGGCAGGGATCTTGTCTTTCTTGTCGTTACTTTACCTCCAAAGTGTAGCACATAGTAGGCTCTCCATAAATGTTCATTGAGAGAATGAAGGAAGGAAAGATGGAAGGACGGGGGGGCGGCACCTCCCTGTCCAAAGGCAATTGCACAGTTCTATGGTATTGCCCTTCAGCCACCTGTATGGGATTTTGACAAGTTCAACATGAACAGCTTGCCTGCTAAGCTGGGTGCCTGGCGGGGAGGGCCCCTGGATTCCTACCATAAACACGCGATTCCTCTGTGCCCCTTCGTTGAAGCCTCCTAGAGAAAAATCAGAAAGGTCAGGCCCAAAGGGTTTACATGCTTCCCTCCCAGTGTCCAAAACAACCACCCCCAGGAAGGGCTGGAGGCAGGAAACCCTGGCTGTTGAAGAGTTGAATTACACGGGCCTTTTTCTTCAGTGTGTGAACCTATGTTGAGGACTAAATAAAATGTGGCACTAGAATAAAAAATTCTGAACATGACACATTTTATAGATTTGAAGAATTATCAAACAGGAAGAGAGAGAAAACTTAATTTGGCCAGCTGAGTCAAAGTAAAATGAATCGTTTGCCTAATGCCCTTGCAGCACAATAACACAGAAGCGTGTGTTAAGTGCCAGAGTAACTTGCCACCCCTAAAGCTTTTCTTGTAGCATGGTCAGTGTTTAAACACAGGAAAAGTCAATCAGGCACAGATTGTAGATGGAAGATGTCTGATTCATTTCTTTGAGAAATTGATGAAATATATGTAATGACCCCCAAAAATATGTAATGACACGACACACAAACTCTCCCTCTGATGTCCATCTATGGACCTCAGAACTCTAAATTAAAAACTTTAAAAGACTTGAATTTAGGTCTAATTTTGACACTTGCAGGCTGTGTAACTTTGGACACGTCAACGTTTCTGTGCCTCAGTTTGCTCATCTGGAGAAATGAGGGTAATAATTTCTGCCCTGCCCTCCCACATTACACGGAAGGGATGATTAGCACACAGGGAGGGACACTTACCTAGAAAGGAAGAGTTCCCTTTTCTCTGCCTATTTACCTAAGCGTGGGTTACAACATGCTCAGTGACGGAAGTGACGGGAAAAGGGAGATGACCTACACTAGAAGGGAGCTGCCTACCCGGTCTTCAGTGGGGTTTGCTCACGCTAGTCCTGCCTGTAGAAGGGTTTTCACGTGGCTCGGGGCTTGAATCATTTCTCCCGTGGGAAGAAGCAGGGCTGACTCACGTCTGGCTCCTGTAGACCGACAGCGCCTGCTGTGGTCGGCACATCTAAATGATGCGAAGTAATGGAACGAGCACTAGAGTTAGGTTGACCAACAACCCCAGGTTGCCTGGAAAGGAGGGGTTTCCTGGGACCCAGCACTTTCAGTCCTAAAGATGGAGAAGTCCCGGGCAAACAGAGACAAGTTGGTCACCACAAGTTGGACCGAGAAAAAAGAGCTGGCTTTGAGTTCTGGCTGTGTCACTTATTAGCTGTGTGACCTTGGGCAAGTCCCATAAGGCTATCTTCTATTAGCATTAGTTTTCTCATCAATAATATGGGGCCAATGAGGGTGAGACAATGTAATATATAGGATAGCTCCTAGCTGAAGGAGGAAACTCAATAAATTTTTCTTTTTTGAGGAAGATTAGCCCTGAGCTAATATCTGCCTCCAATCCTCCTCTTTTTGCTGGGGAAGACTGGCCCTGAGCTAACATCTGTGCCCGTCTTCCTCTACTTTATATGCGGGACACCTGCCACAGTGTGGCTTGATAAGCAGTGCATAGGTCCACGCCCGGGATCCAAACCCACAAACTCTGGGCCACTGAAGCGGAATATATGAACTTAACCGCTGCACCACTGGGTCGGCCCCACAATAAATGTTTTTTAATATGAAAATGCAAGCAACAGGACCATAACTCACTGAGGAGAGTCTGTGCTCTCCTCTTCTCCATCAATCTTCCTCTCATTCGCAAATAGCATCAGTCCATCACTTCATGCTCTCCAAAGCATTCTCAAATATGGTATTGCTCTGAACTCAAAATTCCACACAAGTAGGGAAGATGTTCTTATCTCCTTTTTCCAGATGGGAAAACTGAGGCTCGGTCACTGCAGGATCGTGCAGCCAGGGAGAGCCAGCACTACATCCTAAGCACCGTGGCTCTTAGTCCATGCCTCTTCCCTGGAGACCATTCTCTCCGTCTCCCTCACGAGGCAGCTTGTAGTGCTTCCCCAAAGCTGGGGGTCCCAGGTCTCCAGAGACAAATGCTCCACTGATGTGAAGTGGCAGTGCCAGAGTGAGCAGCAGAGGAAGAGCTTTCACCCCTCTCCACACGTGCTCATGGTCATTTGGGCACCAGCAGACTCAGGGCTGAGAACATTCCTTCCCTCTGAAGACGTGGAGATCCTGTTAGGACTCAAATTTGCTTCAGTCAGATCCTTCTCGAGTAAGGAGAGCAGGAGCCTCATCGCCGTGGCCGTGTGCCTGGAGAACACCTCGGCAGGACGTGTTCTGTGACCTCAAGGGGCCTTGGAGGGCTAAGAAGGCTGATGGGAAAGAGGACAGAAACACGGCCACTCCCTGCACAGCCTACCCGTTCTTATGCTTCGGTGACATCGCCTCCCTTCCAGAAAATGCGTAGTGTTACACTTATTTAGTAACATTTTCTCTTTTTTAACTATTAGAAAAGTAATCCTTGTTTTAGTATAGAAAAATTGTGGAGAATACAGAGAAATAGAAGGAAAGAAAAATGGTCACCTACAATCATCCTATCCAGGAATAACCTTTGTGTCCTTTTTGAACTTTGGATCACCTAGAGAAGAATGTTTAAAGGATGCATACAGTGACCCATAACCCTAGACTCTAACCCCCGCAAGGGCCCTAACACCTGGTCACTTATACATTCATTCAACAAACGTTCACTGAGCCCCTACGACAAGCCAGGCGCTGAGCTAGGTTCCGGGGATACAGTGGTGGACAACACCAAGAGTCCTGGCCCCCCGCAGACCTCACAGTAGTAGGAGAGACAAGCCGTTAATCGGTCATTGTCATCACATCCCCTCACCGTGCAAGCACTGGCCTCTGTGCTAAATACTTCCAGTGTATTATTTTCTTTCATCTTTACGATACTGTGGGGAGATACTATTTTCAGCCACATCACACAGATTGAGGGAACTTAGGTAAAAAGAGCTTAAATATTTGGACTGAGCCCTAGAGTTAGTAAGGGAAGGGCTGGGGTCTGGACCGCAGAGTCTGACTCTGGAGTGGGGTGCAGGTTGTGACAGGGGAGCCTGTAGAGGAGCACCTAACCTGGTCCAGGGGTCAGGGAAGTTCTCCCCAAGGAAGTGAGGTTTAACTGGAAACAACAGAGGAGTACCGGAAAAAAATCTGAATCCATTCTTTCCCCAGATCATCCTCTTGACTCCAGACCCTGCCCCAGATTCTTGCCCTATTTCCCCTGAGCTGGGGTTCTTCAAGGCGCTGCATCTGCCATCCTCACGTGTCGTGTTTTCAGTCCTTCTCCCCTGAGGGCGCCCCTAACCCTCCTCAGTTCCCGCTCACTCAAGCCTCTTACCCAGGACCCTGCTCTGTTCATTCTCCCAGGGGCGTCTTGGAAGCTCCCCTTCCTCCCTTGCCCGAAACACTTGCAAGCTTGGCCTGGAACCCCGGTTTTCCCAGCAACAACTACTAATCATAGTTCAGGCTAAAACTGCCATGCTCAAGTTCCCCTAAAGTCCAGGCAGGGTGGGCCAGGGATGTGTTGAGGAGAAATCTGGGACTTTTCAGTTCCCGGCCACCCCAAGAAAGGCAGAGCGGGGGCAAGTCCAGAGGGAACTTGAAGAAGGTGGGCCCCCTCCAGATTAAGGTGCAGACCAAGCCTTCTCCCCGTCTAAGCAGCTTTAACTCAGTGGGAGTGCTTCCCCCAAACGACCCCAGGTTTGAAGGGCAAGGCGGATGCTGATGCCAGGGTGGCACATACTACAGGAGTCTGTCGCTGACTGACTTCTGCCTGTGCTTAGCCCCGCTGCCCTAGGGAAGCTCAGAAGCACCTGGCGTCACCTGCTGCAATGGGAGCCATTGCGGGAGAAGCTGATGGCAGTGCAGCGGGGACTAAGCTTTTGCCAAGGGGAAGACACACCCGGACTTCCTCTTCCAGAGGATCCCTCTTGTGGCAACTCTAACTTCAGGGAGCCCCCAGGGCCTGAGGAGGAAGAGTATCTGGGAGGGTGCTAAGGTTGTTCAGGGTCCCATTGAAAGGAAAAGCCTAATGAGAGAGCAAAAAGAAGTTTTGACAAGGGCAGCTCCGCCTCTGAAAGCTGCAGAAGTCGGTGTCGTGATCGTAATAGTAACAGCAGCAGCAAACACCTAAGTAGCACTTCCTATGTGGGAGGGACCCTGTAAAATGCTTTATATACTCATTTAATCTTGGGTCCAGGAGAACCCGCCTCACTGAGTCCCTTTACAGGTGCTGGGTCCTGTTGCTAATCTGGTATCTTGATAGCATTATTTTAACTTAGAAAATCTGTTTTATCATCACATTATTCATTGATTCAACATACTGAGCATCTACTGTATCCCACACACTGGGAACACAAAAACACAACAGCTCCTTCCGTTGTAGAGCTGAGAGTCTATGAGAGAGACAGGGAAGTGAAAAGGACAATCCATTACAGAGGGGTAAGTGCTTTGAAGGGAAACACATTTGCTGTGGGAACAGTGGAGAGTATGTAGGGATGGAGGGTATCAGAGAAGCCTTCCAGGTGGAGGTGACACTTTAACAGAGTCTTCAAGGATGCGTTGGAGTTAGTCAATGACAGGGAAGCAAAAGCATGCTAGACAGAGGCCTGGAGACGGCTGAGGGTGGCAAGTCCTGGCAAACCCATGCTGGTCAACGTGGGCAGTTCGGACTCGGGGTGGGGAGGAGAGAGGCAGGAAGGCACGAGGCAAGATCATGAGACCCTGAGAGTTTACACTTAATGAGCTTGTGTCGGAGGAGGCTCACCATGCCGGTCCCCAGCTGTCTTTGAAGCCACCCCAGCTGATGCTGTGTGGAATAAGGGGAAACTGCTCTCGCCAAGCCATGCCCAAATTTCAAATTCACGAGCAAACAAATGATTGTTATTGTCTGAAGCCTCTGTTTTGAGATGGTTTGCTTTCTGGCAACAGATCATCAAAACGATCAGTTTAAAGATGGGTCAGCTGAGGAAGAAGAGGAGGACTGAGCAGAGAACAAGAAGCGTCAACACTAGGTGTCAATATCTTCTGAGCTGGTTGACTTTTTTCTTCTAACTAAAGAGTACAACTTGATAAACTCTGACATATGCATACACCTATAAAACCATCAGCTCAATCAAGATGATGAACATATACAGCACTCTTAGCAGTTTTCTCCTGCTCCTCTGTAATCCCTCGCTCCTGCCCTTCTCTCTCATGGCCCTGCTCCCACCCCTGCCCAGGTAACACCCATCTGCTTTCTGACAGCATAAATTAATTTGGCTCAATATAATTCATCCATGAGATTCATCCACGTGTTACATTACATGAGCAGGTCATTTCCTTTGAGTGCTGAGCAGCATCCTTTGTATGAATAGGCCACAATTTCTGTAACCATTCACCTTCTAAAGGACATCTCGGTTGTTTCGGTTTCAAGCTGTTACAAACAAAGCTGCTATGAACATTTGTGTGGAAGCTTTTCTGTGGCCATGTGCTTTCTTTTCTCTTGGGTAAATGCCTTGTAGTGAAATGGTTGGATCATGTGTAGACGTCTGTTTAGTTTTTTAAGAAACTGCCAAACTGTTTTCTAAAGTGGTTGTACTGTTTTCCATTCCCACCGATAGAGGTATGAGAAACCTCACCAACACTTAGTGTTTTTTAACTTGTAGCCGGTCTAATAAATTCCAGTGTACTACTGTCTCGTTGCAGTTGTAATTTGTAGGTTTAATTTCCCTAGTGACTCATGATGTTGAGTATCTTCCCATTGTTTATTTTTCATCCACATAAATTTTTGGTGAAGTGTCTGTTCAAATCTTTTGCTCATTTTTAAAATTGAATTGTTTGTTTCTTATTATAAAGTTTAGAGAGTATGCTATATTTTCTAGATATGTCTTTTATCAGACGTATGCTTGTAAATACTTTCTCCCAATCTGTGGCTTGTCTTACATTCTCTTGACAGTTTTGAAGAGCAGTTTTTTATTTTGGTGAAGTCCAATTTATCAGCTTGTTCTTTTATGAATTATGCTTTTGATGTCATATCTTTGAAATCTTTGCCTAAGCCAAGGTCACAAAGATTTTCTCCCATGTTTTCTTCTGGAAGTCTTATAATTTTAAGTTGTACTTAAATCTATGATCTGCTTTTGTATCTGGTATGTAGTAAAGATCAAAGTGTTTTTCTTTTTTTAATGTGGATATCGAATTGCTCCAGCACCGTGTGCTGAAAAGACTATCCTTTCTTCACTGAATGCCTTTACATCTTTGTCAAAAATCAGTTGTCCCAGATGTGCGTGGGTCTCATTCTGGACTCCTTATTCTGTTTCACTGATCTACTTAGCTTTGTGCATAGTCTTGGTTACTATAGCTTTGTAATGTCTTGAAATCAGAAAGTGTTAGCCCTGCAAATTTATTCTTCTTTTTCAAAGTTGTTTTGGCTATTCTCAATCCTTTGAATTTCTACCTGAATTTTAGAATAAGCTTGTCAATTTCTACAAAAAGCATCTGTTGGCATTTTGATTGGCATTTGCTCAATCTGTAGATCAATTTGGAGACAATTGCTATTTTAACAACATTGAGTCTTCCGACCCACGAACAGGGTCTCTCTCTCCATTTATTTAGGCCTTCTTTAATTTCTCTCAGCAGTGTTTTGTAGTTTTCACTGTACAGTTTTTCATATCTTTTATCAAATTTAAACTTCAGTATTTCACATTTTTATGCTATTGCAAATAGTATTTTTAAATTTCAATTTCTGATTGTTCATTGCTAGTATATAGAAATACAATTGAGTTTTGTACATTTAGAAACACAATCAACTTTTTCTATGTTAGTCTGGTATTCTGCAATCTTGCTTGACTCGTTTACTGGTTCCAGTAGCCCATTTGTATATTCCGAGGAATTTTCTATGTAGACTATGAATAAAGACAATTTTTTACCTCTTCCTTTCCAATCTGGATGACCTTTATTTTATTTATTTATATTTTTGCCCTATTGCACTGGCTGAAATCTCAACTACAATGCTAAATACAAGTGGTGAGAGTGAATATCCTTGTATTGTTTCTTATATTAGAGAGAAAGTATTCAGTATTCCTCCATTAAGTATAGGTTATCCATAAATGCCCTTTAGCAGATTGAGGAAATTCTTTTATAACACAGGCATTTGTTGCTGCAAACATTCCCCTAAGTATTGCTTAAGTAGCGTTCCACAAATTCTGACTTGTGGCATTTTTGTATTCATTCAGTTCAAAATACTTTTTGATTTCTCTTTTGATTTCTTCTTTGATCCAAGGGTTATTGAGAAGTCTGCTATTTAGTTTCAAAATATTTGGAGATTTTCCAAATATCTTTCTCCTATTGATTACTAAGTTAATTCCATTGTGATCAGAAAACATATATGTGTGCACGTGTGTGTGTGTATGTCTGTGTGCATGTGTGTGTATAATCTCCAGTTTACTTTGGACCAATGTTAGCATGGTATGTCTTTTGGCATTTTCTGCATTCTTTTACTTTTAACCTAGTTTGGTGTTTAAAGCATGTTTCTTATAGACAGCATATAGTTGGGTCTTGTTTTTTAAATCGAATCTGATGAGCTCTGCTTTTTAATAGGGGGGTTTAGGCCATTTCCATTTAAGGTGATTATTGACGTGGTTCAATCTAAGTCTACCCTCTGATTATTTGTTTTCTATTTGTACCATCTATTTTTTAGGGCTTTTTCCCTTTATTTTCTGCCTTTTGAACTCATTGAGTTTATTGTTATTATTACCATTATTATTCCATTTTATTTCCTTTATTCCTGTATTGGCTTATTCTATATAACTGTTTGCTTTGTTATTTTAGTGGTTGCCTTAGGGCATAGTATGCATCTTTAAATCATCACGGTCTGCCTTCAAATCACATTATGTTGCTCCATGTAAAGTAAAAAACCTTACCAACATGTCCTTTCATTTTTCCCCTCTCTGTCTTTATGGCGTTGTTGTCATATTTTACCAATACTTATGTTACAAACTCCAAAATACATTATCGCTATTTTTTAAACAGCCAATTTTTGTTCAGACATTCTTAAAAGAAAACAATCTGATGCGCTGATTCATGCAGCGCCGTTCCCAGGGCTCTTTGATCCTCTGTGTGCATTCAGATTTCCATCTGCTCTCACTTTTCTTCTGCCTAAGGGACTTTCTTTAACATTTCTTGTAGTGCGGGTCTGCTGACAATGAATTCTTTCAACTTTTGTATGTCTGAAAAAGTCTTTATTTTGCCTTCATATTTGAAAGCTGTTTTCACTGGGTAGAATTCTAGATTGACAGACTCTTTTTTCTTTCAGTACTTTAAAGATAATCTTCCGCTGTCTTCCCACTTGCGTTGTTTCCAAGAAATCTGCTACCATCCTCATCTTTGTTTATCTCTACATAACGTGTCTCTTTTATCTGACCGTATCTAAGATATGTTTGATTATGATTTGCCTTGTGTTCTTTTCTTGCTAAGCCTATGTTTTACATAGGATTATGTTACTCTCATTTTGTTGATTCTAATCCCCAAGATCTTGTTGATAATCAGATAGGATTGACCTAACCAAGACAGCCACGTGTATAACAGTAAAGAAAGGGGTGCTTTAACTCAGGATTTCAAAAGGACTACTGTGAACCCACCCAATGGAAAGGGAGCCACCTACACTTTTCCAGTTAACTTGGCCAGCTAGGCATTCTCGAGAGTAAAATTTTGGTTGGTTTTTTTAATATTTCCTCTATGGTAGTTTTAAAACATGGCCCCCAGAATTCTTCAACATTCTTCCCACTGAGAAGCACATCTATATCTCTTGGCCTTGAACCCGGGTTTTGTGACCACTTGACTAACGGAATGCAGCAGAGTCAACACTGCCAGTTTCTGGACCCAGACTTTAAGACATTGTCAGTTTCCACTTCCTCTCTCTTGGGATGCTCGTTCTTTGATCCCAGCCACTCTGCTACGTGAGCCCAAACAGCATGAGACAGGCTCACACGGAGAGGAGGCTCGGAGCCCACCACCTCCACCGAGCTCCCGGAGAGCCAGCGCCAGCCACACGAGTGACACGTATTGAAAGCGGACCTGCCAGCCGCAGTCTAACTGTTGCAGCTAATATTGTGTAGAATAGAAACGACCTCTCTGCAGGGAGCCCTGCCCAATTTGTGAGCAAAATGGATGGTTGCTGCTGTTTTAAATTTCCATGTTCTTAGATGGTTTGTTACACAGGAAGAGATAAACAGAACATCCTCCCTACAGAACTGGACCCTAAACCAATATCTCTACAAGTAACTTCTGCTCGGGGCCGCTGTGGTCTCCCATCTTCCAACTTCTAACCTTTTATACATCCCAAGGTGTTCCGTTCTCTTTTTTCTTCTGCACTTGGATAACCCTGTTCTTCTAGAAGACTCGAGCTGCTATTTGGAGAAAGCACTTGTTCTTCAAATCTGTATGTGTTCAAAGAACACTCTAATCAGAACTTTATCAACTAGTTTCTTCTGAGGCTCTAACACCCTCCATTATGCTCTGAAGAATGCTGCTCACCTGCTGTGTGTGTTAATCATCGTCTCTTGTTAGTCTTCTAACCTACACACTCTACTCTGGCATCTATTTTCTCTGCCTAAGCAATGATCTATTTACTGGCTGCAGCTCACATTTAGCATAGGAGTCTTTATTGAAAACTTCCACCAATTGCGCATCACTGAATCGTTTAGTGTTCAGTCTGGAGATCAAAACCACACCAGTCATTTGAACAGAGAGAATTTAATTTGTTAATAGATACAAAGATCCTAATTAGGTAACTGTATCTGTCAGGGATCACCAGAAAAAACAGAAGCAAAATCTCTTCATATATATAAATAGATTTATTTCAAGGAATTGACTTACACAATTGTGGGAGCCAGCAAGTCTGAAATCCGTAGGGCAGGTCGGCAGGCTGGAAATTCTCAGACAAGAGCTGCAGTCTTGAAGCAGAATTTCTTCTTCCTCCAGGAAACCTCAGTTTTTGTTCTTAAGGTTTTCCGACTGATTGAATGAGGCCCACCCACATTGCTGAGGGTAATCTGCGTTACTTAAAGTCAGTTGATTACAGGTGTTCACCGCATCCACAGCACATCCTCACAGCAACACCTCGATTGGTGTTTCATTACATAACTGAGTGCTACAGGCTAGCTAAGTTGACACATAAAACTAACCATCACAGTAACTAAAAGGGTTAAAAGGGAACTGTAGAATACCATGAAAGTTGCAGCTGCTAAGCTCTAAGGAAGCAAAGGAAAAAGGTAGAAATTTTTAAAACTTAGAAACTTAGTAGAGAGGCCCTGAGGAACTGAAATCCAGACCTCTGAGCAGGAGGCATTGCTCAGCCAGTGCTGGTCAGCCGAGTTCGGAAGGGGGCACCCAGGGGACTGGGACCCAGATCTCTGTGGAAGGGGCACTGGCTTGGCTGCTGCTGATGTCCCCAAGGGAGACATGATGAGGCTGATCCTGCAAGTGTTAGAAAAACTGAAAACTGGATCCAGCTGCTACAAGAAGAAAACGCGTATGTTATGATGAAGCTTTGCTGGGGTGATACTCACAGGAACAACCAGCGGACGGGAAACTCTTGGGAAATATAGAGCAAACCCCTCGTTTCTCCTCCAGCCTTGTAGCCTCCAACTAGTTTCCCTATTGGCAGAGCCAATTGGGAAAGCAAAACTTTCTGTTAGGCCCGCTCCTTCTGAATGGTGGGATATGTGATTGTACCAGTTAATTCCACGGGCATGAACCCATTGCTACACTTCTTCTGAAATGACTTTCTTGATCAGAAGCAATGTTATGCACAGTACACCATATTTTGTAACCATAGATGTTGCTGGCAGAAGATTCTTGGGCAGGAAAGCAAATATGTACCCAGAATACATGTCTCCTCCAGTGAGGAAATTTGCTCTCCTCTTTGATGGAAGAGGTTCAATATAACCAACTTGCTCCTGGGGACTGGCTGGACCCCTTAGGGAATGGTGCCATTCCAGGGGCTTAGTTTAGTTGCCAAGTTAGGCATTCACCAGCGTTGATAGTCAGAAAAGCCTTGGTCAGAGCAAGTCCTTGTTGTTGAGCCCACACATAGTCCCCATCCCTGCCGTTATGACCACTGTATACACAGGCCCACTGAGCAAGCACTGGAATAGCTGGGGAAAGATGCTAACTGAAATCCACAGGAGGGGTCATTTTTTCCCCCTTCAGTCACAGGACTCTGAGTCTGGAACTGGCTTAGGTCTGGAAATTGGATGAGAGGACACTCAAGTCAGGTTTTTGGCCGCGAGACTTTTTCTATAAATCAGCTGACATTTTAGCAGGCCGTCAATCTTTTTCACTCCTTGGTGCGCCATGACAAATTAGTCCCACTAAAGATCCCTAGGCTTCAAAACAGTTTGATTGACACTCGGTCTCTGCTGCCTGTTATGGTGAGTGTGGTCCCCTTGTCTCTGGCTGTTAAGTTCCGTCGCTTGACTCTGCCATAAGGGAATCCCATCATTCCCACTGAAATCAGGAGCCTAACTCAGTGGAGGTGTCTTTCACCACTATATCTGGCTTACAGAAAATAGTTACCACAGAGATTTTCAGAAGTGCAAATGCTACCCTCAGCAATGTGTTTCTCAGTGACTTAATGAAGTATCCTCCAGACCCTCTGGTTGATGTATTTGGGGGGTAAGTGTGCAGACTTCATGTGATAAAGTCACTTCATCATTCCTCTCTCCCTAAATCTTGAATGCCTTCTTCTACATCATGTCAGGGAGGTTCTAGCATTCCTAGCTTATTAAACAGATGGCATCGTTGAGTGCAAGGTTCAGCAAGCCAACCAAGAAACTTCTAGAGCCACTTCCAGTTGAAAGAGCTAATTCATCAAGTGTAGAATATCTAATAAATACACCCAATAAGTTCGATCTGATACAGCGCTATTTTCCATCATCCTTGGTCCAGCACCCCTAGAATGTACTCCTACATATATTTCCCAGGTTTCTGCTGGTAAATATTACAAAATCTTGTACTTGCTTTAGCATACAAACTATTTCCTCCTGAGCCAGCTTTTGTACCTGTCCACTCCTAGAGAAAGCTGCAATCCGCCCCTAATTATGAGTCTAGTGGTGATCAAGAGTGGTCTTGAGAAGAATGGGCATCCGCTTGAAGCCAACTGCCCCCAGTTGAAGTTGCTATAAGGTTTTCAAAAACATAGATGGAATGGTTGACTCTGAGTCTGGCAATTGCTGAGCCACAACACGCCATCCGCTGATTAATCCAAGGAAATTCCTGTCAGTCTCTTTAGATGTGAAGGAAAGTATCTTGCCAGTCATTTACTGGAAATATACCCTTCTCATCGCCCCCAGCCCACTCCCACAGCTACCATATTTCTCGTGTGAAGCGGTTCTTATCTGATGTGCCGAGACTGCTATGGTGCCATCTAGTGGCAATTGCTCATTGAATCTTATTTTTTCACGTGCTACTTTTAACAGGTAAAGAGGGCACAGATTCACCTTTTCTGATGATTCTCCTAAAACTAGATAGGTGATCAGAGGTTAATATGGGTGTGTTGCAGACTTTCTCAGAGACTGGGTGAAGGATAAAATCATGTTTTAAAGTCCCCCCCAGAGACGAAGGCCGGCAGCAGAATGTTCTACTCTGCTGGCCAACAGCCTTTCTTCAAGGCTGCGCAGAAGCAAGGACCTGGCAGGAAAGGCCAGTGGAGGTCAGGCCCACAGACAGCATTTCCAGAAAGTCACTACCCCCGACATCGTGCAGGCCTGAGTATAACTGACATTACAGATTGCAAAGCCCTTCACATATGGGGGTCGCACACAAGGATCGGGGGATCATTAATTATTACCCCTTCCTTTCAGTGAGAACAGTCCTAAGATATTGAACTAGCTTGAGGTTACATAGACATGAAATGGCAGGGAGCAGTAAGCCGGCCCAGACCTTCTGCCTACAAATGCTGCACGTGCCACACTTCACTGCTCCCTAAGGTGCCCCATCCCCAGGCAGCAACACCCACGGGGGCCACCTCGAGGCAAAGATCATTTTTTATCAACATACAGAAAGATTGTTCTCCAGGAATAGAGAGCAGCTTTGCCCACTCCCCCTCAACACGACCCACTCCTGGGTTCATGGAGAGATGTGCAAGTTTGTCTGCAGAGCCTTCCACCTTCCTTTGCTGCCATCCAGGATCCTCGTGCACCCCTTTGTTCCTGTGCCCCACCCCAGGCCTTCCTTTCTAGGGCAGTCCCTCAACGCCTGTCGCCTCTTTGCTACGTCTGTCTCACCCCTTTCTTGTTGTGCCACAAGATGTCCTTGTTGTCACAGACCAAACGTCCTAGGGCTGCTGCGGGCACACCATCAACCCCAAAGCCCCTCAAGGAGAAAACTTTGTCCAGTTTCTTCTGAATTTTAACCCACTGTGCGTCCTCTGGTACATGGAAGTCTTCTGAGCTCTTCGTCCTCTCCCTCCCTACACACACTCCACCTCAACTCTAGACCTCTGCTTACTTAGTCTTTTCCTACCTTACCCTACGCACATGCGCACACACACACACGAGAAATGCCCTTCTTCCCTCCCCCTGATTCACTGCATTCTCCCCTTCCCTCAAGACCACAACCACTCTACGTGCACAGCTAATTCTGCTCTCAGAGCCTCTGTATCATGTCAGTCAGTCTACAGCAATTTTTATGGCACTAAATCAGGAATAGAAAGCACTAGATACTGGGTTTGTTCGTTTAATCTAGAACTTTAGGAGCCGGCCCCATGGCCAAGTAGTTAAGCTCGTGCGCTCCACTTCAGCGGCCCAGGGTTTCACCGATTCAGATCTTGGGCGCAGATGTATGCACCACTCATCAAGCCACGCTGAGGTGGCATCCCGCATAGAAGAACTCGAATGACTTACAATTAGGATGTACAACTATGTACTGGGGCTGTAGGGAGAAAATTTTTTTAAAAAAGAGGAAGATTGGCAACAGATGTTAGCTTGGGGCCGATCTTGCTCAGCAAAAAGCATACCTTTAAAAACAAAACACACTGACTTAATCTAGAACTTTACAATCTGCTCCCTAGTCCATTTTTTAACATCATAATTCATCTCTTTAATAGAAAAAATGTTTGCTATCACCTTAAAAATTACAGTTAAATCATTTACCTCGACTTCTTTCTACATATATTTATTTCTATATATAGCTACCTCATTTCAATGTTCCTTTTCTCCTTCCTCCTACAAATACATATTGTGCACCATTTCTGTGTCCCACACTCTGCTAAGACCTGGGAATTGCAGTCCTTGTGGACACTGGATAGAGTTGACCACCCCTCATTCCAAGAGTGGGAGTGTGCTGCCAATCAAAGAAATGTATCAACCCTTCTCAGCCACCCAGACTGATTCAAGGGTGAGCGCATGACCCAAGCCAGGCCAATCGGAGTCAATGAGGATCAACCCAAGGTTAACACCACAAACATTACAAAGAAAGAACTCTTTCCTCCTGTTGGGCTTGGAAAGCTAGAAGAATATAAGCCTGGAGTGACTGGGTGGTATCCTGTGGGAACTACCTATCCAAGAATGAATGCAATCCAGGGGGAAGTCAGAACGAGAGAGATGGACTCCTGGTGAACCCTTGAGCTTCATTATGTGAGTCAATAAAGTCCATTTTTTGTGTAAGCCCGTCTGAGCTGGGACCCTGACATGACCCAAAGACTCCTGATTAATACAGTAAGAACATTCAATTTTTAAAACAAAATATTTCTTAAGGCCAACAAATGTTCTAACATATGGCTTCTGCTCCAAATGATTCTGTTAATTATTTTAGGAACTCCTATTATTTGTGGGTTGGCTCTTTGATCTCTGTCTTTCAGAATTATTCTGTTCTTTCATTTTCATTTCTTTATTTTTTGCTTCTGTGTTCTAGGAAATTTATCTTCACTTTATCTTTTACTCACTAATTTAGTTTCCTGCAGTAGCCATTTGCAAGTCATGGCTTCCATTTTAGAGTTTAATTCCTAACCATGTTTTGTAGCTTAATGACATTTTTCTTCCACTTGGATCATTTCCTTTTTATAATGGCTTGTTCTAATCACACAGACGTCAATTTCTTTTTAGCACCTAGGATGTGGTATTCTTAGATAAATAAACAAAAAAAGTGAGTGGTGTTCTCATGCATTTTTCTGATCAATGATTTCCCTTATCATAGTATTCACCCCCCTTAGCCAACTTTGTCTTTATAGCACCTACCACCTGAGACATAGATACTTACATATCCATCTCCCAGGACCCAGAACAATGCCCGGCATAAGTGGGCACTCAAGAACTATTTGTTGGCCACGTAAATGAATGATGTAAATGCATTAATTTGCTCACAGCATCCTTGAGAAAGTAAAACTAGCACAAAAATAAAAATAACAATCCAAGCCAGCTGATTGAGAGTTATCAGAAATATGTACATGATTAAGAGCTGAATGAAGTGTACAGATACAGGTGTGCTGTAGGATCAGAAGCAGGTGTGGGCAGGGGGACATCACTTCGTGCTTAAGTGATCAGAACAGTGTCTACGGAGGAGCCAAGGACTGAGTGGAACTTTGAAAAAGGGCTGTGCTTTGGGAAGGAGGGGGACTGGTGGATTCTTCTTCCAAAGCGCAAGCATTCTTCTGGGATGCAGGTCATTTCATCCACAGCAGTCAGCACGCATTTGGTTCTTCAAAGGCACAGCTGCTTTTCCTGTAATATAATGGACTCTCGGAGCCCAAACAAATAGAGGATTGTAAACTGAAAAGTCCCAGCCCGTTTTCTATCCTCCACCACCAAACACAAGTGTGGAAAGCAGTTGAGGAGCCTGGTCACGGGAGGGTTCTCCGCGGGTTGGTCTCTTGGGTCTCTGTTTGATTCCTGGGTCATTATGTAGGGCATCTCTGGTCGGAAACACTTTTAAGTACCAAATCTCTTCTTTAACAGGCTTGTAGTGGGCCTGAAAAGATGCTGACGTTGATAAAGGCTGGTTATTGAGAGTAAAGATGCAGGCTATGACTCAAATGGTGCACACTTGGGGGGACTTCATAACCCTAATTCATTCCATGTCTAGTCACTTTCAGCTTCTCACTACCCATATGATTCCAATTCACCCAACCTGGGGGTTATCCCCAAGTAGGGAAACTAAGGAGGTGTAGAAAACATGAAAATCAGGGGATATGGAAATGGTTAACATTGAAGCCACGGAATGTCTGTGTTGAAAAGGATTCAGAATTCATTGGCCCCAACTCTCCCAGTGCAGGTGCTCTCTATGCCCTGACTTGGACACACGCCACCCAACTCAGCTTCATGACTTCCAGAGCCTGGGAGCCCACGCCCTGCAATTGTCATCTGCAAACTCAGCAGGCAAGTGTAAATGGCAAGCAACCTATATTTAAACATAATGAAAATAAATATAGGTAACGTATTTAAATTTACAAAGCCCTTCTGGATTTTACACAGCTAGATAGGTCCCTGTGCTACCCTACAAGAGAATTGAGAGATGACGTTTTTCTAAGCTTCCTGCCATGTTATGGCCAGAAGGGAAGGGAAAAGACGAAGATGGGGAAAGGAGAGAAAAGGTGACTTGATATTGCAGTGTGCAAGCTGGAATGATTTTCCCTTTCACCCTAGTGGAGTGGCTTCCAAATGCTAGTCCCTGCAGCAATGCCAGACTGGCTGTTCCAGAATCCCCAGGAAGCCTTGTACGATTCCCAGGTCTCACCCCCGAAAGCCAAATTTAGCAGATCTGGGGTGACGCCTGGGTGTCTCTATTTTTTAAAGCTTCAGATTGTTTTGAAGGGCATCCAAATTAAAATTCACTCTTTCTCTGGCCTGGATCACTCCACCCCTGGTGACAAAAAACAAAAACAAAAACACTGTGGTCCCTAAAACTTACGCAAGCAGGTAGCTCTTATTCCTCTGGCAGTGTTTTCTGTATCATATCTTTGTGCCACTGAAGGCAGGTTGATTAATGCTTTCCTGCTCTCCCCAACCCCCGCCATGCCCTGAAGCACCACCTGAGCATCATCATCATCTCCGTCTCTCCATCTCATCTTGCCCTCTTTGTTGTGGGCCAGCCAAGATGCTGACAGGAACAAAAATGACTTGTTTTTGAGAGTAAAGATACAAGCTCGGACTGAGATGACGCACACACGTTCATGGAGGGAGACTCTCACATCCGACCTACCTTCCTCTGTCCACAGAAAGTCACGTTGCTACTCTAACCATAACACTCATTCCGAAAGATGGGGACTCCTACACACGGCCTCCAGGTCAATGTCCCTGGTGGAAGCAGGGACCTGGAGGGCGTCCAGCCGAAGTTCCTGGCACCTTAAGTGATCTGAGCACCAACGCTAAAGCCCATGGGTGTAACTGCGTTGCGGAGGCACTGTCCTCAGTTTGTAGAATCTCGGAGGTGCTTGTTTAAGAAGCAGACTCTTGGGTGCCACAAAAAGCCTTCTGAATATCTGAAGCGGGGCCAGGAAATCCGCTTTTGAATAAGCAGGCCCAGGTAATTCTGAGCAAGGCTGATTTTGAGCTTCACTCATTCAAGACTGAATCCCTAAAGAGGAAAAGTGTCTGGAAAATGGAGCAAGTCCCTCCCTGCCCTCCCGGGACCACTGCCCCATTATCTCGAGAGCTGGGCCTATTGTTTTGACATTTTATTCTCTTCCTCAAGAAGAGTTCTTATCTGCCAGAAGATTGGTCTTTTTTTTTAAGGTTAGTGGTTAGGCTGGGGTGGGTTCCAGTTCTATCCATTTAGGCAGAGGGGACAGAGCAAAGAGACAGGACAAGTGGGCAGAACCGTCCAGAGAGGAAGGGACAGTGTTGGAAGAGAAGCCCGGGTTCAGACTTGCCCATGTCGGAAAAATAAACCCTCCCCCTTAAGCCTGGGCTGTGGAATCAAAAGATCTGGGTTTAGTCACGGCTCCATCACTTATTGGCTATGTGACCTTGGGCAAATTATTTAGCCCCTCTCAGATTAAGTTCTCTTACTTATAATATAGAGGTGATCACCTAATAGGACTACTGTTAGTTTTAAGGAGATGATATATTTAAAGTATCTAACTCAGGTTTTGGCTCATGATAGATTTTATTAATAATATGACTCGGTAATGTACACCTTTCTGTATTTCCCTCCTCTTGCTCCCTAAGGCCATGGGCTTTAAAGTCGAACAGAATTGGTCTATTCCCATCTCCATCACCAACTCATGAGCTGAATGACCCCTCTGGGCCTCAGATTCCTCTGGGAATAATAGCCAGCTTGCCGGTTTTGTAAAGGCCTGGTGCAACAGTGCATGGAAGGAGCCCAACACCACGCTTGGCACTTGGCCTGCTCCCTCCTGCCCTCCTTCTCTCCTTCCCTCCAGGCTCCCATCTTTGTTCATGCTCTCTCACCTTGGTGACTTTGCTCATACTGCCTCTTCCACCTGGAATGCCCTTTCCCGTTTTCTGCTTATTGGAATTCTTCCCCAAGCTGTCTTCATACTACCCAACTGCACCAGACAAGATGCCCAGATGAAGCACCTTTCATTAACAAATGGAGTATGTATTGAGAATCTGTTATATGCCGGGCACTGTCGCTAGTGACCAGGGAGAGAGATGACTGAGGCCCAGTCCCTGAGCCCAACAAATTCAGTGGACTTAACGTAGAACAGATAAGTGTAATACTATGAGGCGAGCGTAGTAAGAGCAGTGAGTCTACAGTGCTGGGAGAGTACAGAAGAGGGAGCTCTTGGGTCAGTGGGTTGGGGCAGGCTTCACAGAGACAAGGACTTTGGGTTTGACCTGGAGGATGAGTGATATTTGACAGGCAGAGAAGAGCGAAAAGGCTGTCTAAGACTGTCCCAGAGACCTGAACATCTGAGATAGGCAGGAGGGAGCATGGCTGGAGGCTAACCTGGAGTTGGGAGGGGGTGGAGACAGAGCTGAAAAGGTAGGAAGGGACCAGGGTGTGAAGGATGTTGCCTTTAACTAGGAAAAGGTCCCGAGAAGCTGGCTGTGTTCCACCCCTGCTCAGGCACATTGGGACAACGGAGAGCAGAACTGCCGTCCCATGAGAAGCACCATCCCAGGACAGGAGTAGTCTCTGGAAATCACTTATCTCTGGCCATCACCATATCATTGACTCAGGGGCCATGGGCTGTAGGATTGTAATTCAAAGGATGCACCGGTAAGAAGGCCCCCTTCTGCTGGGTTTTGTTTTTTTTTTTTTTTAACTACAAATGGACGACTTTTCTCTTGATTTCTTAAATTCAATTGCAAAATCTAGAAAATCCCACTCCACTCACGAGGGAGTGAAAGTTGGAAGATCTTGCACTTTCTGAGGAAGGTTGCAATGTGGGAGTGAAACTTTCATGTCACCATCAAGCCATCTCTCTCTATGAGCCAGAGGTCAACAACTCCAGTGCTGGTACAATGCCTCATCCTAGGGTCTTCTAGAACACATTTCTGGCCAGGTGTTGTTGCTGGTTTCCAGGCTGTGCCTGACCTCATGCCTGAAGCAGCCACATCATTGCCCTCCAGACACCAGGGCAGCTAGCTGTTGGTACTCATCGCCTCTGAGGCTTAGCACACAAGGCCAAGCAAGGTCCCTGGCCAGCTTCACCACTCTTTACCCCCATGTTCTTTGTGCTCCAGACACACTGAATGTATCACCAGGACCTAGACATGGTAGCCTTTTGACAAATACTTGAAATCTCCTTTGCATGTGCCTGTCTATAAGGGTCTGATCACCTCCTAGGTCCTGTCCCCTGCTGCCAATCCGCCAAACACACACACATGCACATGCTCAACTCACGCTCTCCCCAGCAAGCTCCTACTCACCCTTCAAGTTTAGTCATGTGTCACGGTTCTCAGTGAAAGCTCCCTTGGCTGCCCCCTTCTCCCCCAGGTGGTAACTCCCTCTCTCTTTGGAGTCTTACAGCACTTCTCCTCCATCCTTTAATAGTACTGTCCAGTTGTGGAGTAGCATGTCCTGGTCCGTCTGTGACCCCCAGGGAAACTGAGCTCCTTCAGGGCAGTGCTGGAGACTGCGCAGCTCCAGCCTCAGCAGCCAGCTCAAAGTCTAGCTCATAGTAAACACCGTATGTTGACGGCCCCACCGCTAAGTTGGAAACTCAGCGAGGTCAGGACTTTCTTTGTGTTGTTTAGCCTTGTAACCTCCACACGTCAAGACAGGGCCTGCAATGGAGAAGGCACTCGAGAAAGACTGGTTGAATTAACTGAATCTGATCTACTGAAGACAGTGCCCCGAAATGACAGACTTAGACAACATGTTTAAGTTTCCTGAAAATTGATTTATTTGCGTATTATCGTGACTTTAAATATTTACTGAGCACATGCCCAATTTTTTTACACAAACTCTTAGATATACAAAGATAAACAAGCAAGAAACTTATGGATATGTAGGATAGAGGATGAGATGGTTATCAAAGCAATACTAACACAAGGTAGGAAGGAATGAGTGCCCTAGAAGAGGGACAGATAGAGTGCCACGGGACTCGAGAGAGACGGAACTGCTTCCATAGGATTGGTCAGGGGTCTGCATGGAAGACAAGCCGTTTGGCTTGGGGCACCAGTCATGACATTTTCCCAGTCTGGCCCTGGCAGCCACAGGACTCCGGTCTCCTGGAAGGGGCTGAATGGAGGGGGGATACCTGGCCTAGGCTGAACCATTAGTCTCTGTCTCCCGGGAACTGGGATCTGAGACTTCAGGGCACTAATCCATTTTTGCTGGTCTCTTGAATTAAAGAAAAACAGCCTCCGGAGGCATTTTGCAAACTAGCCAGAAATGCAGAGAAGTCTGGTCTGGGCAGAGAGCAGAATACAAGGGTACTAAGAAAAGCAGACAGGGCTGGCCATGTGGCCTCAGAGAGCAAGAGGCCAAGGCCTGGCTTTATGACAACTTCTGCTTCCGGTTCGAGCCCCTCAGAGACCTACAGCAGCATCTGCCCATGGATATTCTGAGACACTCCAGGCTCATTACAATAAATACCCTCTTTTTGCTTCAGCTAGGGGGACTGTATCACTGTGGCCAGCAAACTTTGGTGAAGGTTGTGTAGTTGTGAAGAAACAGACCTTGGCCAGGATGGGGCTATGGGAAAGGGAGATGACAGTGTAGTTTATTGGTCTTAATTTCCACCCCACATTTCCTCACTCCCCTTCAGTGTCTCCAGTCCAGGGCCCCTCCATCTCCTCTAAACCCGGCCAGCAGCCTAGAAGTCAGTTGAGAGTGTTTACATAAATGCGTGATTACATGCATCACACGTGTGGATGGTGAGGAAGACACAGATTTGTAAGTAAATGCTTCCTCTAAATATCTTCTTGGAATCATGTCAGTGCATACAAGCATCTACCTATGGAGAAAAATCATGGAGAGTCATCATTACAAAGAAAGTACACTAAGCTCTCTTCTTCTGGTGGCTTTGAGGTCTACAAAAATGCACACAGGGTAACCTCTTTACAAAAACTTTACCCAGCTATTCCGAGCTGAATCACACCCTCAATCAAGGCTCACACTGTGTGGGAGGGCTCGGGACGAGAGGAGGGGTCGGCAGTGTTTCTCAGGGGTTGTGGGACTCTCATATTTGGCTGATTGTTGGGGGTTGGGGCACAGCCTGGTTTGATGGGGCCTTGAAGCATATACAATTGGAGGGAGAGCTCTCTTTAAGAAAAAATGTGTGTGTGCCTGTGTGTGTATGTGTGTGGGTAATTACTAATGTAAAACTTGGTCCAGGGCTATGGAAAGGTCTGGTGCAAGTTCAAGACCCTGAAGACTTAGTTTTATTAGCTTCACAGGTAATTGACTTGTAGGATCGGGTGATGGGAGCTTGATGTTAAACTTCACTTTCCCTTCTTCTCTCATTGTCATTTGCATACAAATTGAAATTCCCAGAGGATTGTGGTTCAGCAAAAGCACCACTTTCCTCACAGAGATGACCCCTGGGCCGTGGTGGGGCTGGCAGGAGCCCCTGCAGGCCAGAGAGCACAACCTCCAGCAGGTGTGTTCTGCCTCCTCCAACTCCAGGCCAGCACAACCAAACAGAAGGTTCTGGATCCCTGAGCAGTCAGGAGGTCTATGGCCCTGATAAATTCCTAGCTCTGCCAATAGCTATCTCTGAGAATCAGTTCTTTTTTCTCTAAAATCAGACTGGGCTTGATAATATCCAAGGTTCTTATCTTAAACCTCTTCAGAAATTGCTTCATCTCAAAGTCACTTGGAGAAAGAGCCAGAGCCAGTATCCCAGAATGTGGCACTTCCTACAGACCACCACACCTTCCCTGGGCTCCCATCATGTCCCAGAGAGTCCTGGTCCCTGAGGGGACATGGCCTGAAATGGCCAGCCCCTTCATGATAGAGGCGGGTGATGAAGGTGGGTCTGGAGGAGGCAGAAGGAAGGTTGGCTGGGCCTTGAGCAAGAAAAAAATCAGGGAACTGAGGTGCTTCAATCTGGAGAGCAATTTCTCAAGCAATATTTTATTTAGGCAAATGAGCACAGACACCTGCCTGTTCTCATACTGGCAGAAAAAACAGGAAGGGGGGCTCAGGATCAAATTACAGCGGCAGAAATTCAAACATTTGCAAGAATAGCTGAACTTTCTGAGGTGTGGAATGCTGACACTAGTCACCACAGGTAAACATGGGAACCCTTTGGTGCCTCTGACTCCCATGTGTTCTGCTTAGGAGGATGTATAACGTGATCCCTACCCCTCCCACCCCCAGCACGGGATTTCTTCCTGCTTAAAATTCTAGAATTCTGCATGGGTTGAGCAAGAAAGCACAAAGGAGGACTGACGGTGAAAGGCACAGGTTTGGCAATGAATGTGTCACATTGTGACCCCAGACAAGTTACTTAACTTGGCCATGCAAAAATTGAGGATGCTCACTTCCTGTCCAGCAACAAGGCCTCTGCGCTACAGGGCGTGCGCCCTGACCCTTAGAGATTGACCCCAGCTTAAGAGTCAGGGAAGGTTCTTCTTCCTCGAATTCTTACCCCAGCCTCACCCTCAGCACAAAGACACTGTGTGACCTGGCACTGCTACCCACTTCCTGGGCTGTGAGCATCCCTGAGTGTGTAGCCCTGAGCTGGACAAAGTGCAAGGGTCCAGAGGAAGAAGACGATTGCCTTCAGGGGCTCCTAGAATGATGGGGAAAGCAAGCCTATGGACTCTACCTCCAGCAGCTGCCAGACTAATGGGGATGATAAAGAACATATTGAAATCATCCTACAAGGGCTCGTGGAGGAAAACACAATACTAAGTGAAAATTAACATAGCTCAAGTCTAATAGAGGATGGAGAATGAACTGAGTTAATCGGAGAAGGCTTCTTGGAGCAGACGAGTTTCCAGACTGAACAGAAGGAATAAGGAGAAGGGAGTCATTGATTCAGACACAACTGATAGAGGGAGAGTGGGTTCAAGGGCAGAGCTGGAGGGCAGGTTCTGATCCAGGGTAGGCGAGCGTACAGCTTTCCCTGTGCAGAGGTCGTGTGAGGTCACAGGAAGTTACTCCCAAGCCTGGGGCTGTCTCCTCATCCAGAGACTAAGGAAGAAGCTAAACTAGCTGGTCCCCATGGTACCTTCCAGCTCTACCATCCTAAAGTATGGGGAAGAGTCCAAGGTGAGTTGGCTTGGGTAGGGTAGAAAATAGGTGGTGAGTAGGAAAGGAGAGGTCAGGCTCTGGAGACATCTAGTCTGAGCATCATCCAGATATAGCAGCTTGGGCTGAGCAAAATCAAAGCCCACCCCCGACCAAGAATCATCCAGGACTGGTCCCTGTAAAATGGCCCCAGAGCAGAAGGCAACCTGGCTATATGACAGAATAAACCCAGACAGATGTAAAGAAACTGAAATGTGTCAAGAAGATGGGGCTGGGTCTAGAAAAGTACTACAGATTTCAGATGACTTGTCCGTCCCCTTAACCACGGACTGCTGCCCACAGACGTTGCCAGCTGAACGATACCAGCCCGGCTTCCAGGTGTTACTCTAGTTCTTGAATTCTTCAGCTGGCCCATGTATCTGGATCTAGACTGGTCCCTATGTCTGAGCTGTTTGCACAGAGAGAAGAGAGGAGCCCCTCGAGAGAGAGGCCTGGGCCAGAGCAGGAGAGCCAGGATTGCTTCAATAGGCACAGGGAAGTAGGGGTGGAGTTCGGGAGGCCTTAAATGATCTGCAGAGCACACGCTTTTGGGGCCTCTCATCCTGCCTTGAAGGATGCACTCACTGGCCTTTGCCCTGAGATTCCCAATATTTTCCATCCCACAGCACCTTTGCCAATTCAAATAGACGCCATGGGTAGAAATAGGTATAGAAAGTAGGGAGTATGGAAGGATTACAGTTAGACCAGGCACGGGGCTTGGGACAGGTCATGAAACATGGTCCAGGGAAATCCCCAATCAGAAGCACCCCAGCTGCTTTCCCCATCACTTTGGGTAACTTTCCATTGCCACACACCTACCCCCACCCCTCAGGTCTTTCTGAAGAACCCATTGCTTACTTAGTGATCTGTTAGGCATGGAAATCAAAAGAAGCAATGAACCCAGTTCCTAAACTTGATAAACTACAGTCTACATGGGAAGATGAAACTTATACTCATGCAACAGTAGGGAGTATCCAAGAGGGAATACAATGATCAAGGGCCAAACTGAAATATAGGAGGCTCAGAGAAGGGGGTGTCACTGAGAGCTGGAGCAGTGGGAAGAGACCTCATGGAGGAGACACACCTAGGGCACCGCAGCATGGTAGTCAGTGGATGCGTGGGAGGCAGGAAGGCAGGAGGAGTGGTTTAGGGAGCAGGGCACAGAACGTTGGAGCATATGATGGGACAGACCATAGAGGGCAACTGTTGTGAAATGAACTGCCATTTGTTGAATGCCTACTGTGTGCCACTTGTACTAGGCACTTTCCATCTGTTATTTCATTTTGTCCTCCCAACAAGGTGGTAGTATCTTTATTTCCATTTTGCAGATGGGGAAACTGAAATGTTAATATGAATATAGACTGGACCTGGCGGCCAATGAGAAGTCTCTGTCCCCGGCCAAACTGGCAAGTAGCTTGATGGTAACAGTGATGAAGTAAAACTGGCCTGGGTGCTGGAGAACATTGTCCATCTACTACCAAAGGAGTCAAGAAGGAGACATGACCCAGGAGCCCTCTGGATGCCTTTGGGACACTGAGTGATGATCGCTGACCTAGGGGTTCACCCTCATGACTCGGGTGCTCTAAAATTAGCCTTTGCCCAGGGCTTTTACCCTTAATACTGTCAGCCCGTCCCACTGTTCTTCTGGTGCTCAACTTCTCCGACTTGCTAACAGGCACCCTCCTCCTCCACCCAGCAATTAAATGAGGTAATTAATCATCACCAACTGTTAAGGAGGCCAACAAAGTGTTATGATCACAGGCACCCAACCTGCGGCTATGACTAATCCAGTAGTGTCAGAGATTCAGAAAGCATTGATAACTATTCTAATTATTTTTTCCAGCCTTTGCGTTTTTTCTATTTCTGAGGTTCCAGGTGTGAGATGGAGAGTGAAAGGAAGGCCCAACCTTTCCCAGCATTGAGAAGATGCGCCATTTTGTTCAGCTCCCTACCCAACCTTGTGGCGAGTGAGGGGGTGCCTGCTGGGGTCCTATTTGACTCTCCAAGCAGCACCTTAATGGAGGTCTGAGTGTCACTGAGAAATCTGGGGGCTGGGGTGAGTCAGGCCAGATGGGGGAATCGAAGGCATTCTACCAGAGCGTGGCCAGCGGGGCATGCAGCCGGGGAATCCCTCAAGGGAACCGTGGACCCGTGCTGACCAAAGCCGGCCTGTAGGAAAACCCTGTCTTGCTACATGACTCCTGATTCATGGCTTTCCCCTCCTGGGACTTGGCTCACGTGCTGCCCCTAAAGCAGCCATCATCAGCTGCCTCACATTGTTTTAAAAATAGTCCCCCCCTGCCAAATTCCTCAGACGGCAGCCGCCATCTGAGACTGAAAGTGTCAGAAACTGGAAAAGTCATCTGCAGAAGGCCTAGTCAGGACCCAACTCCAGGATCTCCCCAGGGGATTGTCAGTAGCCTGCTTGGGCATCCCACAAACACACCCACAGCACAAAGCCTTCTAATCACCTCTGTAATTTAGCCTGAAAGCCCTTCATCCCACTGTTAGTAGAACGCAAACCACCCCTGAGGGACAAAAAACGGATAAGGGAACTAACATTTATTGGGTACTTTCTATGTACTGGGCGCCACCTCGTGAACTTTACTTCATTTCAGCTCATCTTCACACAGTCCTTGGAAAGGAAACTGAGACTCAGTGGTTCCACAGTTTACCCAAGGCCACCCAGCAGAATCTGGCAGAGCCAGAATTAGGACCAAAGCGTCTTTGATTCCAAAGCCCATGGTTTTCCTAACATGCCAACTGGCTGCCCCATAACTCTGTTCATTAAAGGACAACAGAGTGTGGCCCCTGTGGCCACCCTGAGATCCTGGTTCTGACACTCACTGGCTATGTGAGCTTGCACTGGGCACCCACCTTTCTGAGACTCACTTCCCAACTGTGAGATGGGCTAATGGAGGGACTGACATCGATTACACAGATCTGTACCAGGATCGTCGTGAAAGTGAAAGGGGTTAATCTACGTACACCATTTAGAACAGTGTCTGATATGCTGCAAGGGCTAGCTCTTGTTTTGCTTCTATAATTTATTCTAAAGAATACATGACACTTATATCAGGCTCAGTCTTGAAAACTGCTCTTAAAAAGGGGGGGACGTGAATGTGCTGAACACCAAAGGGACAACCAGGGCAATCACGTTTTCGTCATTGTCCAGTTTTTCCTGGGGTCGAGCCATCTGAGACATACACCCCTCCTAAATGAACACAGCCCTTAACGTGACAGGGAGGGGGCCAAGGCCATGCCCAGGTGGGGACTGGAGAAGGATAATATGGTCTAAGGAATTCAGACCTGCCTCCAGGCTCAGGAATACCCAGCCATGTTTCCTCGGGAAGTGGTGGGTACTTGGTTTGCTTGAATATTATTTCCAGGATGAACTTTTTCTTCCATTTCCCAGGCTTGCTCAGAAGCTTAGAACAAAGAGAAGGCATCTCAAACTCAGCCCTTAGAAGCCACAGATATTACCAGGATGGGCAATTCCAGAGAAGTGGGCATCTGCCCATGGCTGGCTCTATTCATCTTTCATATTGGGAAGGCCAAATGGGATGATAAATCCAACCAGTCTAGGAGGGCCCAGGGCCTGCCCCCACCCTGCCCTCAACTGCACATTTACACGCACGCATACATACGCGCTCACACATACGCACACAGCCAGGAATGCTCCAGTTTACTGAGACAGTCTATTTGCAATATTACCAGTTAAAACAATTTGAGTTTTCCTGGGAGAGTGATAAATTACAATAACAAGCTATTTTTTTAAGTGTTCACTTGGCCAGTTATCGTTAAGAAAATGGAGGTTTTGCAGGGGGAGGGGAAGGGAGCACCTGGTAAGGGTGAAGCTGTTGGTGAAGGAACCCACACTAAGGCTTTGGAAGGCAGAGAGCTGATGGAGGGACTGGGGTGGGGGGGGGGGGGGGTGTGGGCACAGCAAGAGATAGGGCCGGTGAATGTGCAGAGAGCTCAAGTCAAAACCCAGGGACCCGCCGGATGCAGCCAGCAGCGGGGACGCTAGGAATGTGCCCAGCCTTGCCCTCATAATGAACAAACCATGCTCCTTGATTAGTTCTATCAGTCCTACAGCTGCTCCTGGAAACAATCTTCTCAGGGAGGAAGAGGAAGAAGTCACTCAGGCCCTCCAACTGGAATCTGATCATTGGTGGGTGTGGCGGGCGCTGCTCATCTTCCATTTGGAGATCAGCAGATGAGATGGTAAATCTGACCAGCCTGGGAAAGCCCCCATCCACAAACGTCTCACACACACAAGCACCCTACAAGAGACAGCAACTTAGCAAGAAGGAACAAGGAAGAATATCAAATGTCATCTACCAAGTCATCTGAAACCTTCTGGAATGCGTTCTAAGAGAAACCCCTAGGGAATCCAGGATCTTGCCTTCTGTCCTGCCTGCTCTGCCTTCAGGCTGCAGGCATGTGCTAAGGGGATTCTGGAGATGGCAAAACACCTAACTCCCTTCCAGCACCTCCAACTGCTTCTGCCCCAACTGGTCTGGTAGTGTCAGGGAGGGAGGCAAGGTGGGGCGAGGGCATGAGGTGTCAGAGGCCAGGGATGGGCTGGTAAACCCCAGACACCTGCCAGAGCCCTAAACCTGCGTCAGAGTCTGTCTTCATCAAAAGGAAAGAAAGCAAGTGTGCCACAACCAAATCACAGTAGCCAGAGTGGAAAATACAGCTCTGACACGGGCCGCTGGCTCTGGGGAAAATTCTGCCGACGAACCATACTGAGACTCAGCATTGTTTGTCTCCTATGGTTGCCAAGGTCGGGCTGATTTTTTTTTCCTCTTTTTCTTTTTGGGAGGTGGTGGGTATTTTCCCTTTATTGCAGTGGAGGAGGCTGCTGGTGCCTGCCCTTGGGCAGGCCACAATCAGGGAAAGAGGCTAAACGGCTGCTGTGATGGAATTTTATGGGGCTTGGGTTTTCTTCTGGGACGCTGAGAGGATGGGTAGGGGGAGGACCACACCCTTGTGACTTTTCTTTATTGAGATATAATTGACATATAACGTTATATTCATTTCAGGGGTAATGAAATCTTTTAACCTTTAAAAAATTTTTGAAGCCACGTTGTCCATCTTGGTTTGGTGATACGGGTAAAGAAATGAGCTGATTAGCAAGAGACCGAAGTTCTACTTCCTACTCTGCCACTCAGGCAAGTTCTTTAAACGCTCTGGACTTCAGTTTTCTCATCTGTGAAAAGAGAGGGTAATATAAAAATAAACTGGAAAAGAGACTCCGAAGTCCCTCCCATCTCCAAGAGCTCTGGGCACTCGGAGTCCAGCCTTACCTCTACGCATCCTGGTACCTGACTTTGAGCAAGTCTGCTAACCTCTCTAAGCCTCAGTTTCTTCATCTGTAAAACTGCCATAGGACCCTGGCCTTGCCTGCCCCTGGGGCGGCTGGGAGGCCCGAGCAACAGAATCCATGCAGGGCACTTTGTAAACCTTGATGCTCTAGACACGTGGACACTATTTGTATAATTTCCACTTGCCAGGGCAAATGGTAGTGGAATAAGGTTTTGATTATCTGGAACTCCTGGCTGCCCCATGAAGCCAGCAACAGGCTTACAGTAAAGTAGGAAAGGGGTTTTGTTGGACTGCAGAAAATTTTCTGTCTGCCAGGATCATCAGACACTATGGAATCTTCTCCAAAAGCCTTCAGGAAAAGACCAGACAAGGATTGACTATGCCACGTTGTGTAGTCATGTCTTGAAAGTGAGCACCTGGACCAAGTGACTCCTATTTCTCTTTTGGTATAAGAATGTGCCAGTCCCCTATGTGAGGGTTAGACTGGAAAATCATCTACATGGACAAGAGCCCTTTGGATTTAAACTGGATCAGTTCCAATCTCTAAGGCTCGCTGGAATCTGGGGGTAGCTTCCTGGAAGATGCTTTTAGGGCATGTGAGTGAATGGGCAATATTTTCTGAAGCACGGGATTGGGAGGATGGGTGGACTATGGACGCATGAGGTTTAGAAGAAACGTAGAGAGGTAGTTTAGTAGTTTCCAAAAGGGAAGTTCAGTGAGCAGGTATGCCTACTTTGAGAAGATTCTTGCTCTTACAAGAAGCTGCATGATATAGTTCTTTTTTAAGGTCTAAGTTTTGGGTTCAAATCTGTGCTCCCATTTCTGCCTCAACCACTAACTGTGTGACCGATGATGAGTTACTCGAGCCTCACTTTTACTCTTCTGTAAAATAGGATTAATAATTGGACAAACTCTTGAGGGTTGTGAAGCTTACAGTAAAATAATATAAGTAAAGTGCCTGGTACGTAGTAAGAAATCAAAGAATGATAAAGGAGAACCAGCTAAGCCAGGCAGGAGTCGACCGTGGACATCAGCAGGGTCCATGGGCTCTGGCCCCGGTCAGGCTGTGTCAAGTCCATGGCACAAAGGAGGCACACGTTATATGGTAGCAGACAGCTGGCATCAGTTAGTCACAGAAGAGCTACAAAGAGTCTCACACCCACACACACACAGGCACACACAACAGATCAGATTGCTTAAGCTGGCCATCTCCAGCTCGAGAAGATGAATAAGAAGTCTGCAGACCAGTGTGTTTCCCCAGCCAGGTCACAAGGAAGGAAGGCCCACAGGATGCCTGTGAGCCCCGCGCGGAGGGGGTTTACAAGGAAGGTTTCTGAAAAGCTCAGATTCCCATGGTGGTTATGCGGTAGGTAGAAAGGAAAGAGAGGCCTGGTAGACTGCAACACGTGGGGCAATGGGAAGGACAAAGCTCAGGAAAAGGCTGTGTCGCCTGGTGGTTTGTGGCCTGGCTAGGGAGAAGAAACTCCTGGATCATCCTACTTCTGCTGCTGGTTCTGGGAAAGGCCACCAGGGCCTCCCTCCTTGAGTCAAGGATAAGACCACAAGGGGGCTAACTCTTCCACGTCTTTAGCTATTTTGTGGCCTTAAAGAATTTCGACATCTTGTCAAGCCTCTTTGATCCTCTGCAAGGGAGGAAAAAGAACTGAGGAGTCTCCCCATTTCCCAAAGGCAGAAACTGAGGTTTCCTGAAGCTGGAAGACCTCTCCACAGTCACACAGAAGAAAGACTGAAACCGAGCCCTCCTTTCCCTAGGTTTTCGTCTTTCCCATTTGAGAATCTTAAACCCGCACGCTAGCCAAAATGCGTGTAATATTCACACCTAGATTGTGTCTCCTCTCTGTCTCTGGCATGTGTGAAATATGGGTCTAGGCCCTAAGGACAAAATACACATGTGTACACACACACAACATGTGCATGCATAAAGACACACACACAAATACACAGGAAAAGACTCTTCACAACTCTGGTTAGTGCACACTTAGTGCTGCCAAGCATGGCCGTGAGCACTGGAGGATCTTTCAGAAGAAGAAAGCTCAGTGGGATCAGGCTAGTGAAGGTGGAGCTGAAGGATTCTGCCGCATGGAAGGGGAGGGGCTGGGTGCGGTCACTGCAGGTCATTGCAGCAAAGCTACAAGCGGAGGCAAGGAGTTAGAAGAGAATAGGGCATCTTCTGACAACAGGTGACAGCCCTCCTGTTTCGGCCGTAGACCCTATGTAGAGAATCTATGGGAGGGAAGGCTGCAAAGGCATTTGAGAGCATGAATGCCAAGCTTGGATAGCTGGGTTGCGTTCTGAAGGCCCTAGGAAGCCATTGAAGTTTCGTGCCAGCTGGCATTTGGTGATGAAATTGGTGCATTAAGGTGAGCCTGTGGTCTGGAGAAATCTAAAATGACTTAAAGAATGCATTCTGTTTTCTGGAGGCCTGGGGCTGGAGGGGACAATCCACATAAGAGTTAGCTTGGCTGTCCTTAGAATGGCAATGGCGGGAACAACCCGCTACAGCTGAACCTCCACATGGCCTCGAGCTCAGCTGGGCAGGAAGGACGGGGGACCAGGGGTAGGGTCAATGTGAAGAGCTCAGCGTCCCTCACCCCATTTCTGCAGCCCCAGATCTTGGTTGCAGTGGCCCCAGCAGCCTCAACCCCAACTTTCCTGCCAGTGCAGCCTCTACAAGAGCAAGCTCTGGCTCCATGTGACCTCCTGTGTGCAACCCAGCTCCTCCTCCTCCCTTCAGTTTACTCTCAAGCCCTCTGACTTTACATGAAATGAAACAGACGCCCTGGCTGTGGTCATCGTGACAAGAAGCTCCTGTGTCCTGCTCCCCAGCTCATCTGCCTCTAGCTAGGGCCCTGCCTTGTTAGTCCCCTGCAGCCCCACCCACTCGGGGAGGACCCGGTGGGATATCAACTCTTCCTCCACTTGCACCACCTCTGGATGTTCAAGGTCATCTCAGGAGGCCCAGAAAGGAAAACGAAATAGTGGTCATATCAACAGTCAGAGCTGCTCTGATACGGTGGCCGTGGTCTTGTAGTTATATGGTAGTCATCGTGTAAGCAACGGATCGCCAGTTCATAGTCATTGAGTACTCACAATGTGCCGGGCACTGCGACCAGCATTTATCCCATTTTCGTCTCATAACCGGTGGTGGGTATTATTACTTATCATTTCTTCCACTTACAGATATGATAGGGTTTCCTTGGTGGAGATGCATATGGGGTTCTGGGTTCCAACGGCAGAGCTACAACAAGGCCAGTTTTCCCATGACACCCTGATAAGGGTGTCCTGTAATCCCTCCCCTTCCACGTCCTTAGCCCCAAGCCCCCACCACCACCGCTTCTCAACACACGGTGGAATCAGCCCGTTTGACCAGGAACGTGTTTGTGCACTTCACTGCAGGTAGCTTTCAGCTTACACACAGATGTTTGTGAGTCTCTTTTTTGGAACGTGAAACAATATCTTCAAAGAAACTCACTTTGTGAATGCTGATTTGTTCCTAGCCTACACTGCAACTGGGTTAAACTCTAAATAGCGCCAACCTCAGTTCGAGTTCTTGGGAGCTGGGGTCTATGAGATTTATAAAGGAGAATTTCTTTCTCCTACTGGACATATGACCAGCTGTAGGCAACATTTGAAATAGACAAAGGTGTCTTGGGTCACCTCCTATTACACTTTGCTCCCTCCCCGCGAGACTCCTCTCTGGGTGGGCCCTGTCCACTTTCCCCCCTGAGAGAACCCTCACTTGCAACCCCTCTATTGAATGCCCACCTTCTGCCCAGTTTGACCAAGAGCTCCCGGATGACTTCCTCTCCTTCCCACCCGTCCAGCTCACGACCAGCCCTCCGTAGAACTCAGCCTCGGGGGTCAGCACACCTAAGGGGCTCCTGCTTCTTTTTCATTGCTTCTTCCTCACCTCTGAATCTGACCGTAATGGCTCTCTCGAAGTTACTAGTTACTTCACAAAGGATTTCTCAGAAGCAGAATCCTGAGGTAAGGAATTCCTTGCCTCAGAAAGGTAAGAAAGAACTAACAGATGCCATTCAAGTCTGTAGACAACAGGCATTTCTAAATCAGGGGCGGCCTGTCTACATGTTTCTGTTCAATCGGTCTTCTATCTACTTGCTCTGTGGAGATTCCTTCATCAGGTCCATGAATCTGCTGCTTTGGATGCTGCATAAGGTGAATGTTCACCCACAGTGGTTTTCACCACAAGGGTCAAATACCCTGTTGCCAGCACTGGTCATTCCTCCTTGCCTTCTCTTCCTTTCCCTGTGAGACACAACTGAGAGGTTGAGGGACTTCACTCATTGCTTCAAAGCCTGTAGCAGCTGGCAAACACCTGGGACTGAAGCAGCACACTAACTGGCCTTGTCCTGCCCTGCCCTGGGAATCCAGCTCCCCATGGTCACCTCCACGAAGAAAATCTATTGTCCTAGACTCATGTCGTGAGCCAACCATGAACACTTCCTCCTTGGCACTGGCCTGCCTTGCAGCAGACATCAAAACGACGCTGACATTTTACCACATGGTCAGGTACTTTTTTGAGAACGTGAAGGCCGTTCTGAAAGAGATATGAAGCGATCTCTAGGGCTTTCCAGTAATATTCTTTCCTCCCAGAGACAGTCAATGTGAGAAATCCACTTCCGGAAGGTGATCACCTCCCTCCCACGCCCCCGCGCCCCCCAGGCCGTGCTCTTGAGGAAAAGGCAGCATCACGTCCTCCCCGCCAAACGGAGGCCCCCCTGATTTCCACTGCTCTCAGCAGGCTTGACTCACAACGAAACTGCAACCTCAAGAACACCCGGGGCCAGGATTGCGAGAAGGAAATACAGGTGAACACACGCAAAAGCTGCCTGAGGAAAAGGTCTTGTTTCTCTTACAGAATGGTCCTTCCAGGGCTGGGCGGAAGCTGTGAACTGGAAGGGCTGAAGGGGCTGGGAGTCATGCTGACTTAGTGGATTCGGCAGGGAGGGAAAGTATGCATCAGAACCACACATGCCAACCAACTCCTGCCAAGGAGGGTAGACGGGGCAGGATGAGGAGGGGAGACAGGGGAATCACAAAACCCTAGGATATCAGATTTGGAAAGTACCTTAGAAAAACAGCCCTGTCGAGCCTGCCTCTTACAGATGCAGAAGGGAAGGCCAAGGGTTGGAAAGCAATGCGCCAGGGGTCTCACAGTGGAAGGTCCAGGGCTGGGGGCTGTTCTCCTAGATGCCTGAGCCAGAGTTTTCTCAACCATGGGATTGACTTCTCGGAACCCCTGTAACATCCTCAGGATATTGGGGTTGAAAACCTGTCCTGCTCCGAGTCGTCAGGCCTATAAAGAAACACAGCCGGCTCTGGCAGCTGAGCATTCCCACAGCAAAGCACCAACGCCACAACTCAGATGCCCGACTGCTGGTTATGGGCTAGGCACTCATCTAAGCACTTGTGTATGAACACTATTTCATCCCATCCTTACAGCCACCCCACAATGCCACTCATCATCTCCGGCTGTGGATACTGCAGCACAAGAAAACTCAGTAGCTCGCCTAAGGTCACACGGATGGTAAGGAGGGCAGCTCGGCGTGGAGCTTTAACTTGAACACACAATGCCTGACCCAGTTCCTAAAGGGTGCCCGCCTCATCAGCATGATTCCTCCATCAACAGGATGGGTGAGAGCCCAGTGACTGCGCATGCCGCTCGGTTTTGCATGGGGCGAGAAGAGAAGGAGAAGCAAATTGTGGGGATTTGATTGGTAACTTCTGGCCAGGTGGACTGGGAAATGTCTGATTTTATTTTCAAGACTGTTCTGAAAACTGAGAAAGCACAAGACTAACCGAAAAGAAGGCAGAGTTTTTTAACTGCCCCTCAGAATTGAAGGAGAGCGAGCGAGAGCCAGAGTGGGAGAGTGAGAAGGAGAGAGAAGATTAACAGTGGAAGTGGGAAGTGGAACCCAGATAAGCCTGCAGAAGAGTCCTCCCAATAGCCCTGTGCCCCTGGCCACAGCCAGCCCCTGCAGCCAGGTCCGTTGGAGAAGGGGAGTTACAGTAATAGGCAGGGCGCTGCAGATCAGCACCAAAACTCCCGGGGGTTCTGACATGAAACCACAAACACTGCCTGTGAGGCCCTTCAGCCTCCATGACATACGTGATGCTCACAGGACTGCACTAAGGGACCAAACTGGCTATTTGGAAACTCTGAATAAAGAAGACACCAGTGGAGTGGTGGACTTCCCCCTTCTCCCTCCAGGCCAGGTGCCCTGTGGGTGTGTACCCCTCCCTTCCTCTGAGGCCAGGTTTTTATTAAACCTTTAAGCCAGGGGTTCTCACGGGGTGGTCCAAGGACCCCCGGGAGGTCCTCCCTTTTACAACTCTATATCTACGTGAGGCTGGATTTTCTTCATATGCTTCAACTCAGACAACATATCACAACAGACTGAAGGTGGGAACAAATGTAGGAATCCAGGTTCTTCTACTAAACCAGATATTTAAAGAGATTTGGGACAAATGTCAAACAGCACCGCTCTTCTCACTAAATGTGCTCTGACTTGTAAAATATAGTTATTTCTCATTAAAAAAATGTGTTTTGTTTATGTTAACATGTAATGGGGTTTTTTATCATCACTTTAAAACGTCATAAATAGATTTTTTCTAATTTCCCAGTTTTACCTTGTAATATGATTAATATTGGTAGATATAACTCACGTAAGTAGAAGCTCTTTGGAGTCGTCAACAATTTTAAGAATGTGAAGGGGTTCTGAATCCAAATAGTTTGAGAGCAGCTGACTTAGGGGGTCTCAGACCACCCTGGACGCAGGCGCACAACCACACTCCCTCCCTGGAAAGCCATGACCTCAGGCTGGCACGTAAAGGACACAGTCCCAGCAGAAGTGGCATGGATCTGGATGGAGGCAGCCCCTGGCTCGCGCCTGGAGTGCGGACGTGCATCTGCAGTGCACACAGCGCCGCATGGAGAGCGGCTGAGGACTTGGAGTCAGGGATGCATCTTAGAGACGAGAATCAGAAAGGCAGGATGAAGCTCTCAACTCTCACTCTCTCAAATAAGGTTCCTGGAAGGAGATGGTGCCCCAGAGTTCCTGTGGTGAGAGGGCACACCAATTGATACTTTTTAACACCCCAGCCATCATGTGCCAGTGACACACTGCAGTAGAAACACTCTTCTGTCTGCAAATACTCTCAATACTCTTGAAATATTTCCCTAAGACACAAGTATCTAAGCGCCCCTCACCCCCGCCACAGCTCCCAATTGCAGGGTGCACACCCGGAAAGGGCACAGTAGATGCCGACGGTCTGCTGGATGGAAACTGTGTTTGTAAGACTTTCAGCTTCTCCTCATCACTGCAACCCCGGACCCCAGCTGTTGGTGCTGGCCAGGAGAAGTCAGAGCAATTTAATCCTCATCTGAGGCAAGGAATTAGGTGATGATCTATCTGAGAATAACGCAAAGAGAATCGGGTTCAGATTCCATCTTTGCCATTAACTATCTACAGTCCCCAGAAAGGCACTTTCCTCTCTGGGCCTCAGTTTGCCCACCTGTAAAATCAGAGATATGGGTTAGACAACGTGGAAGGGCCTTCCTCTTCTGACATCCTACAACACAGGACATTTCTAATGCTCCAAAGACCCCGGGGGATTTAGTTAACATCTGTCTGGAAGGCTGGTGATTAGTAATGAGACTGATTCAAAAAGTGGAAAAGCTTAATGGGAATAGGCATATAGTTTGTGAGGATTCATCCCCTCAAGCAAATTCATCCTCTACTTTATATGAGATGGAAAACAAACGTACACCCAGTTACAGCTACAAAAAGATTAAGCAGCACAGAGTCAGTCAGTCAGTCAGCCAACAAACATTTAGTAAGAACCTTGGATGTGCCCAGAATTGTGCTAAGTCCTGGGCAAACAGTGATGGTCACAAACAGACATGGGCCCTGCCCTTGTGAAGGTTACAGTCTAACGGGAGAGACGGAGATCAATCAAAGGACTATATAGCCATGTATACAGTTACAAACTGACATAAGTACTAAAGAAAAGAAGCAAGGTATTCTGAGAAGACCTGAGCTAGACTGGGGAACAGCGAAAAACTCATTTGAGGAAGTAACATCTGAGCTGAGAACTGAAGGAGGAACAGAGAGGTAAAGACAATCCAGGAAGGGGGAATGATATGTGCAAAGGCCCTGCGGTAGGAGAGAGAGCATGGATCATTTGGGGAAAAAGAAAGGAATGCCAATGAGGCTGGAGTGCAGAGGGAAGTGGAGAGAGCTTGAGGCAGAAGAAATAGACGGTGTCAGACGATAAAGGGAGTTGTAGACAGTATGAAGAATATGGGTCCCTATTTTACCCAGAAAGGGAAACTGGCAAGCCATGGAAGGGTTTAAGCAGGGGGAGAGTCATAATGAGGTTGGTGTTTGGAAATAATCACTCTGGCTACGAAGTGGAGAAGAGTTTGGAGAATGGTTTTTAGAATATCAATCAGGCATTTATTTTGGAGCCCAGGAGAGATAAGACGGTAGCTTGAACCAGACAGTTGTTACTAACGATGGTGGAAATGGAGAAAAGTAAGTAGATGAGAGAAATCCTTGTGAAGAAAACTCTGAATGACCTGGTAATAGACTGGACATAGGTTGACAAGAGAAGGAGGAACTAACAAGTTACTAGGTTTCTAGCTTGTCTGATGGTTTAGACGGTGGCGCCATTTACTGACTTAGGGAGCTCGGGATGAACGTGGGGCCAGGGAAAGAAGATGACGAGTCTAATCTCATATACAGAATTGACTACATAAATTGGGGGTGCAGTGCAAAATGAAAATGCGAGTCCCCTTGCTCAACAATTACTAAGAATTTCAAGACAGTGACAGCAGAGCAAGTGCAAGGCCCTTCTGAGCATGGGACCCTGTGCGACTACACAAGTGGCAGGGCCACGAAGCCCGTCCTGCTCATACATGTTGGGTTTGAAGTGTCAGCCACCTAGAGGAAACATGAGTAATCTGAATCCCACTGGAGGAACAGCCCTAGAGCTGAAAGAATCCACTAGTGCCCCAGGCTCGGAACCCACTGGTTACGCTAGGCAGTCATGCAGACACAGCAGAAATAGCTGTGTCCTCTGGGTGGCAAGGGCTCCAACACCTGGCGTCCTAGTCTGTGTAAGACAAACTTCTCATGTGAGAAGTTACAGATCGCGGTGTCCGTCCCCTAAGGAAAATCCAAATTGCTTGACTTGGCGCCCCGGTTGCACAAAGGGGAATTCCACATCGCCTGTCCAGAGACCAGTCCTTCCGCTGTGGTTTGCAGTCTGCTGGCCACTGTCCTCGGAAAGGCACCCAATCCGGTTTGCATAACCCTTGCTTGATTCGCCCTGGGGCCAGCCCCAGCTCAGGCTCCTCCTACACCTCTGACCCATCAGGCCTTTATTCTGGACACCCCTGCCACAAGGCCAAAGTCAGAGGAGGGCAGCGCCACAGACCCCTGGCCCCTGGGGCCCCTACCCAGCCACACTTGTGGGGTGTGGTGCAAGACTCTGTGCTGTTGACCAGGCTTCTTGCAGCACAGCCACCAAAGCAGCCTCTGTCCAGGGAATTGAGGAAGGTTATTGAAGGGAATGCTAGAAATTTCAAGCTGAGGAAATTACTGTATGCTGCGATGTCCTGAATAAGAAGAAATGAAACTCCCGTTATTAGCCTTAAAGGAATGCCTAGTAATGGGCGAGTAGGGGCCAAGCGCCTAGGGGATTCTTCATCAGGACCACTGTCTCCCCTACCCCAGGTGGGCACCATCCCATCTTCTCTGCTTGCATCACTGATCTGCCTGCTCCCTCCCAAGGGGCCCTATTGCCAGGCAAGCCAATTGAACCCTGAGTCCAGCAAGCCCAGATTCCTTAGCCTTCCCTCTGCGGCTCCAGTGCAGCCCCACAGGGCTGTTTCCCACTCCTGGCTCTGAGTTGCTGAGTAGCTGCAGGCATAGAACAACTGTGCCAGGAAGGCTGCCATTTTGCTGAGCGTGAGGGGAGGTGGAGGTGATTCTTTATAAGATCTTGGGCACTGTAGATAGGACCCTCCAAAGCCATTGACACACACACCAGTGATTCTTGTCCGCCCAGACTTCTCTGCAGCTGAAGTGGTGAAACTCACAGAGTGGAGCTTTCCAGAAAGATCCTTTCTGGAAAAAATCTCCTGGGCTGATGTGACCCTGAATGCTTGGGCTTTACCCACGTCCTTTCTCCCTGACATCTTGCAACAATGGATAGGAGAGCAAGCAGGCAGAAAAGCACGTTCTGGATGATATATGAGTGCCGTAGCTACCCCGGACTGCCTGCCTCTGAACTTCTTGTTGGGTGAAACCGAAAAATAATATCCCCTTTTTTTTATGCTGTGCTTAGTCAGATTCCCTTTCGTTTGCAGTTAAATACAGAAATCAGGGAATATTCTGGAGCAGGGGTAGGAGAAGAGAGGTATTTCCGCCCCTGACACCTTCCTTCAATTTCCCAGTGAGTCCACACTGGAAAAATTCATTTGAATTCAATTTAATAAGCATTTATTAGACAGCTGCTATGCATCTGGACTTAGGGAAAATTGGACTCAGGCCCTTTGCCCTCAAAGAACTCACAGTCCTCTTGTATTTGTGTCCTCTTGAAATCCACAGGACCAAACGGTGCCCAGACTGACACTCGACCCACCCGTGGGCACCTGCTTTCCCACTTCCTTCCTCGCGCGGGCTCTGCCCTGGGGTTGAAACGCAAACTCAGATCTCCTAATAGGCAGCTTGTCGCCATTTATGTCTCAGATGTGACCTATGAGGTTGGCACTTTTCCCAGTGGATCCTAATGACTTTTCAGGAGAACAGATAACTTCACAGCCTTGAGAAACAGGAGTTAGCTCTGTCATTCCCTTTGTTGGTCAATATAATTGCAAAGGGTCTTAACTTTTCCCAAAACGTTCACACCTACTCTCTTGTTGATTAAGGAATTGCATCATGAAACTTGCCTAATGTTATCTCTGACCCTTTAGATTCTAAAAATTTTGAGGAGAGAAAGGACAATGTCTTCAGATCAATGGAGAAAGGATCAACTACTGTTTTCAACAAATGGCCTGAGATAACTGGCTACACATTCCAGAACAAATAAAGAAGTCAGAGCCTAACCCTAACACTGCATAATGGATTATGGATTAAAGAAAGTTAGAAATGGCTTTTACATACCTCCCTTCTCCCTGCCATCTCGTGCGTGTGTGTATGCGTGTATACATATTTATGGCAGAGATGCTGCCCGCCTCCCTGAGTTGCTCTCCCTACCCTCTGAGTGCTCGCTGTGCCCAGACCAGCCTCCATAGCTTTGCTTCTTGTGGCCATGGTCCAGGCTCCCAGGGCACTCTGTTCTGCCCATCCCAACATAGAAAAGAAGAAGCTGTGTGCCTGGCACCTTCCGCAGGCCAGACCCTGTGCTGGGCACCAGGTACACAAAGGATAACAAAGAAACATCCTGCTCCAGGGAGCTCACAGCTGACTGGGGGAGGCAAGCTGTGCTCATGGGTGACAGCCACATGGGACTGTAAATCCAGCAGTGGAGGAAAGCAGAGCAGGGTGCAGACAGGGGCAGGAGGGGTCTGTGCTGCCTCGGTCAGGGAGAGGGGCCTCATTGTCTCACCTGGGGTTCGGCCCTGGCCTCATGGGTCTGCTACACTGAGTCTGCAGCAGGAACACCCAGCTCAGAGAGGCGTCAGCCCGCGGAGCTAAAGCAGACAGCCCAGAAAACCCAGGGGCCACGAGAAAGGAGAAGGGCAAAAGGGATGCAAAGCCCAGCTTCGGGCCCGTCCTCTCTGCTTCCTGGTGGCAAAACTCAGCGCTCCTCAGCCCAGTGTGAACCTGGCAGGAGCAGCAATGGTGAGTTGGCTCTGCTTCTGTTTCTAAAAGGCTCTTTCTCCCTTCATGATTCTGAGGCTTCCACATTAACAGGCCCCAAAGGGTTGGGAGGAGAGGCCACAGTCCCCTGACCCTGACACGCAAGGTACACCCACAGGATGGGCCTGGACCCTCTCGCTCCTCCCTCCACTCACTCCAGACCAGCCTGGCCTTAGTATGTCACCCCACTTGCTCTGGCATGGTGACCTTCTCCAAGGGGGCAGACTTGGAAACTGGTGCCACCTGAGATGTCCCAGCGCTGATGCAGGAGGGCAAGGAAATAATAGAAACACTGGAGATATCCCACAGCTGGTCCACGCTTTACTGCCCCGAGCCCGTCCCCTGCAAAGCCAAGGCCCCTGGCAGGTAGGAGGCAGGTACGACCACCTCCTTGAGACAGTTGGAAACCAGACACAAAGGGCCAAGCCACTTGCCCTAGGTTTAAAGAGTGACAGAGCCAGGGCACAGCCCAGAGCTCCTCCCCACGCAGGTCAGCGCTCTTCCCACTTACTGTCTTCACTGGGCGGTGGGGGAAGCCCCTGTGGAAGGGGAGGTCAAGGCACAACCAAAGGACCCCCAGAGACTTTCCAGATACCTGGAGAAGGGATGCCACGACCCCATCTTTCCTAACTAGAGGTGGAGCGACTTCCCTCACTTCTAGCTACTCTGTCCCTGAACATTCACACCCACACACTCACCCTCACACTCACACACTCTCACTCACACGCATACATACACTCTCACACTCACACACTCACACACACTCAAACACACTCATATGTGCAAATCCAAACAAGACGACAAAGGCTTCTTTGGGTGGAGGGAGAAGGGATAAGTAAGAGGAAGGAAGGAGGCTGCTGTGCAGCCCGCACGGAATCCGGACTTATTTTCGTTAGTATTTCTACTGCTTCCCCCCATCTTTCAAGCTTAAGTCTCCAACCATGGCAGCTCGTAACTAAAAGAAGCCTTGAGGACTCCACAATCCAAGCTTCTCATCCCACATCCTGGGGACAGTGCAGAGAAGGGTATGGAGCACGGCGCTGGCACCAGGCAGGGCTGGGTGCGAGTTCCACCCCTCCCGTAGCACCTTACAGGCTACTTAACACCTCCGTGCCTCAGTGTGCTCACTCTAAAGTGGAGACAGTTGGGGTCACAGTGACTAGCAGGTACCAAGTTCTCAGTAAGTGTGGGCCTCTCTGACCAACTTCCCCCAAGTCCTGGGACAGCGAGGAGATAGAAACACGGACCTGAGAGTCTAAACAAACCCAGGGTTACAGAAGAAGCCTGGAGCACATCCTCTGGCCCTGCCGGTCCTATAGGAACCAGCCTCTTAAATAGGCAGTCTTGGAACATAGAATGAAAGAACCAGAAGACAGCTTTGAGGAGATTGAGCTCATCCCCTTGTTTTCACTTGGGGAAACTGAGGCCCAGAGAGCTGAGGTGACTTCTCAATTCAGCAAGGAGAAGCCTTGGGTGTTCAATTCAGGTTGGGAAGGGGATCCAATTATTTCTCAATACCAGTGTATTCTGGAATGGCCAACTTGTCCACGTCACTGACCTAGCAACACGCAAATGGAACCCACAGCTCTGCGCACAGAGCAGCTGTTCACCCCAGGAAACTGACTTTTTTTAATTAAGAGAAGCTGAAAAATTATTTTAAAAGAGAGAGAGAGATAACACCCTAAAAATAGCCATAGTGCAGAAGTTCGTTTCAACTATTTCTTTTGCTTACAATGCAAAAATTGAAAACTTTAAGAGTAAGAAGTTCAACGAATGCAAAGCTGGAGTGGGCTCGGGAAGGGAGGAGCTTTAGAAAAAAAGCTTTGCCAGGAAATCTGTGACTCTGTGGCTTTTTATGAATGGGGAGGCCTCATTGAACCCACAATATATAAAGGGGACACACGAGGTGAAGGTCGATACATCAGGGCCTTGCTCTTGCAAAACCAAACCACAAGGCCGATTCACAGAAGAAGGCAGAGCTCAGCCATGCCCAGCGCAGCACTGCTATGTTGCCTGGTCTTCCTGGCCGGGGTGGGAGCCAGCCGAGACCGGGGCACCCAGTCTGAGAACAGCTGCACCCACTTCCCAACCAGCCTGCCCCACATGCTCCATGAGCTCCGAGCCGCCTTCAGCAGGGTGAAGACTTTCTTTGTGAGTATGATGCCCTCTTGTCTGTCCTTCCTCCCTGAACTAGGCGTGCTGCTAGAGCTATAGGAACCTTCCTTCTTGCTCAACTCCCTCCCAGCTTCCATTCCCCACAAACTTGAATTCTTAAGAGGGTCTCAAGTCCAGCCGTGCGTTCAGGTAGTTAAGCTAGGCTGGGGTGATGCAGCAGACGCGCAGGAAACGCTGCCCTAAAGGTAAACGTACTCTCTCCTATGCTCAGAAACTTTTCGTAAGATTCTTCTGGAGCTCGATACTTCCTTGGCTGGGAGAAATCCAGAAGGGTCTGAGTGGAGGTGAAGGCGTTCCCCGTGCCCTAGGCAGAGAAACATAAATTGCCTCAGCATGGAGGGCTTCCAGAACCTGAAGGACTGATGGTTCGGGGAAGCGCCGCACAGGGGTTCACCTGCCTTAGGAGACGCTTCCCACTCCCAGAGACCTTTCAACGCTGCAGCTGGCCGTGGGCAGCAGGGAGAAAGACAAGCACAGAGCCCCGGAGGGTTGACGTAGGCGGCCCCTGCACACCTGACATGGATCTGCAGAAAGATCAGGACCGAGTCTGGCTTCTGCCTTGGCTTCAAAATTGGCCAGATTTTTAAAATCACTTGATCCCGAGAGAAAGGATCTGATTGAACTAAGGGTCCCAGCCACATTGAATGTCCTGTTTGGAGAAGTCTCCATTCCATTTTTGGGCCAGGGCTGCATTGATTAAAAATCAAAAACTCTATGAATAAAAGGACATCGGAAGGACATTCATTTCAGGTGTTTCCCCAAAGCTCAGGTTCATTCTCCTTTTGTTCTTCTTACAGCAAATGAAGGATCAGCTGGACAACATGTTGTTGAACGGGTCCCTGCTGGAGGACTTTAAGGTGAGAGCCGGGCTGGGTGGGTGGGCAGGCTGCAGCGTGACTAAGGGCAGGGAGGCTCTGCTCCAAGCCTGCGTGGCTTTGAAAAGCAGAAGTGGGAAGATCTTAACTCAGCAGATCAGCAGCGGCAGCCGCGGAGGGTTACAGAGGGCTCAGTCCCGGGGGGAGGTGGCTGGGTAAGACAGGTCCTTGGGGACAAAGCTGTCCTCTCAAGCTAGTGCAGCAGCTCTTCCTCCCACTCCCCCCCCCCCCCCCCCCCCACCCCGCTCCCACCCTAGGGTTACCTGGGTTGCCAAGCCTTGTCGGAGATGATCCAGTTTTACCTGGAGGAGGTGATGCCCCAGGCTGAGAACCACGGCCCAGACATCAAGGAGCACGTGAACTCCCTGGGGGAAAAGCTGAAGACCCTCCGAGTGAGGCTGCGGCGCTGTGTGAGTAGCAGACCAGTCATTTCCCTGGCAGCTTCTCTGTTCTTCCTGACACACCATCTCCTGACAAGGCTCACAGCAGAGACAGAGACACAGGCTGGCAGGGGCACTCTCGGGAAGGCGCTGGAGTTCCATCTCTTGCTCATTTCTCTCTGTGCAGGGGGTGGGTTGGTGGCTAGGCATTTACATGTGAAGATTTGCAAACAGCTTTCCTGTTATTTGTGAGTCATTTGTGGGCTATTAATTATTCCCCTCTCTCTTCCTGAAAGGGGCCCAGAGCTCCAGTCGGCGCTCCCTTGTCCCTTTGGACCCAGGCCCTGGACCCTGCAGGAGGGGAAACCCCACTTACTTCTCATTCTCAAGCTTTTGAAAGCAGAGCTCTATGTGGGGCCCAACTGACTGACAGGCTCTTTAGAAAGGCCAGGGAGCTACTCATCCCCAGGCTAGTATCTATGAATAATTCCCCAGGATAATTCATTTCTCCAACCAAAATGATACCCTCACTACTGGTTTTCTCTGTTCTCTCACGGGTATTGGGACATCAATTGGTCTCTATTTGTGGGACAAGACCATGCAAAGGGTTTGGCCTGCATAGCTGAGACTGTGTCTCTATTCCTCTGGGACTTAGAAATGGCCCTAGTGGCTGGGAGTTAGGGAGAGGGACAGGACAGAGAGGCAGGAAAGGACCGAATGGCTGGCTCAGCACTCTGGTCAGCACTGTGGGGCTCCGGCGCGCGGGGCTGGGGGTTGGGGAGGCCGAGACCTGGGTTTTCACGCAAGCCTTGCAAACATCTCAGAGTGGCTTCTAGAGAAACATGTTTCATCTCCCTGGGCTGTTTCTTCTCTGTCTGAGGGGAAGGAGGACGTAGGGCTCAGAACCCCCAAGGAGCTATGAGGCGTAGGTATTCAAGATGAGTCTGGCCCCTTCCTCATGCTACCAGCTTGTCTCCCAAGTGCTATGGACACAGGAACTGCAAGCCACTGTTATTAACACTTTCTCTTTCCTTCCACAGCATCGATTTCTGCCCTGTGAAAATAAGAGCAAGGCAGTGGAGCAGGTGAAGAGTGCCTTTAGTAAGGTGAGTTTGGATGGTGGCAGGGAGGGCCTGGGGACCATGACCTCTGCCCACTCTCCGAGGGGTGGAGGTTGGCAGGTGCTAAGCGGGCCCTGTCCTTCACTCAGAGGCAGTGTGGGAACCCGACAAATGGTGTGACCTCCTCAGCCGGCGAGGAGCTGCTGCCTTGGTTATGTTTGTTTTCTGTGAAGTGTCTTTGGGGGTTTCTAAATGACTGCTCCCCGCCTTCGCAGGCCTGTGGGTTAGGCCAGCCAGTCAGCCTGTGAACGCAGTGAGCCAGGTGCTGGGGAGAGTGACAAAGGAAACAGAAAGTAGCTTGTTGGGAATCTAGACTGAGCCACACGTGCAGGAAGCCAACACGTGAATGTGCACACACAAATACACCCAGGGGTTCAGCCTGCACTCCCCAAAACTCAGACCAGAGCAGGAGGCAGGATTCTCACTTATCTGCAGTTGGTCCAGGCTTACATCCCATCTGCCATTCACACCTCCCAAAGTGCCTGAGAATGTCAACTCTCAAACCAAATGGGGTTTCAAAAATGCTTCCAACTATCCGTGAACTCTTACACCCTGTTTCCCAGAAGCCATGTGGCCTATGGCCTCTTCATGGGTTGGGGACAGACTCTGGGCAGAGTTCCACCATCAAGGAGCGTGAATCCCCTGACAGGGGGCCGGAGCAGCAGGGCGGGGCCTGCTCGATCCATTGGTGGGGGAGCACAAACATAGAAAAAGGCTCTCTTCTCTCCTTTTCTCACTGTCTTGCTTTCAAAGTGGTTCCTCTAATGTCTTTTCATCAAATTCTGAATAAGCGTCATGTGAGCACATGACCTTTTAAACTGTTGAAAAGGCACCGTTTTGAAAACTGCTTTGCAAAGTGAATGCCTGTCTTGCTGCCCACTAGCCATGCTTCAGGTCAGTGCACAGCCTTCCCCAAGGTGGCTGGCCATGTCCTCAGGTTCCCAGGGTCCCTTCGTCACCTCCCAACATGAGGGAGCAAGCGCAGCTTCTGGGGCCCAGGGTCACGCCTCTCCAGGTGGGGAACCCACTTACTCGCTCAGATGGGGTTTTGACTAAACATTTCTTGTCTCTCCACACAGCTCCAAGAGAAAGGTGTCTACAAAGCCATGAGTGAGTTTGACATCTTCATCAACTACATAGAAGCCTATATGACAACGAAGATGAAAAACTGAAGCATCCTAGGGAACGAAGCATCCAGGACGGCGACTCTACTAGACTCTAGGACATAAATTGGAGATCTCCCAAATCCCATCCAGGGTTCTGGGAGAGCTGAATCAGCTCCTTGGAAAACCCTGTGGTACCTCTCTCCTGAATATTTATTAACTCTGATACCTCAACTCCTATTTCTATTTATTTACTGAGCTTCTCTGTGAACTATTTAGAAAGAAGCCCAATATTATAATTTTTTTCAATATTTATTATTTTCACCTATGTTTAAGCTGTTTCCATAGGATGACACCCTATGGTATTTGAGTGTTTTAAGAGAAATTGTAAGTTATAAAGGAAAAAAATGTTTCTTGGGGGAAGCCAACTGGGGCTTCCATTCCAAGCCTGACCACACGTTATGGCTGTTGAGCTGTTCTTCCTGACCCCTCTCTAACCTTTCCTGTCCCAGGGCCTCGGGCACCCAGAGTGTTACACAGACTCTCACCCTCTTAGGAAGAGAAACTAGGGAGCTCCTCTGAGGATTAATGGCTCAGAGGGGTTCCCCAGACCTCACTCCCCAACCACATCATTCATGAAAGTTGTGGCCAGCTTGTTATTTATAACAACCTAAAGTTGGTTCTAATAGAACTTAGTTTTAACTAGAAACAATTCAATTCCTCTGGGAATGTTACATTGTTTGTCTGTCTTCATAGCAGATTTTAATTTTGAATAAATAACTGTTATTAAAATTATGTTATGGTGTCGGTTGACTTCTGACTAAAATTATTCCTTTAAAGTTTCCAAGCTAGAAGAGAGTAAATGAATGGATTCTGCATTCCAGGGAAAGAAAGCCAGCTACCCTCTCCCAGAGAGAGGGAAGCGTCCAAATCTGCTGGGGGAAAAAGGTATCCCCACTTCAAAAGCCAACAGCAAAAACCACCTTTGTCTTCCCATAAACTCAATCCTTTAAGGAATTCTCCTCAAACCCTTAAAGATCATGCTGATTTTCAAGGCTGAGGATGAGATTCTGTACATAACCAAAATTAGAAAAATAGGCAAAGGAGGTTTTTAGTGTTTTTTTGCTTCTTCAAGCTCCAAAGGTCCAGGGATGAATACTAATTTGCCTGAGTTATCATGAGGCTTCAGATAAAGTGCTAACACTGTTCCCTGCACTAGGAGATGGTCCCAGTGCACACAGTTGGCTGTGATCGGTATTCACCGCTAAAAACTCCTACCAAATCCTCCTCGAGCTGAGACCAGAGGCAACAGGCTGGAGCCAACAAAGTAGAGTATAAGCGGTTAGCCCACTTGGTAGGATGCCCAGGGATTCAAGGGCTGTTGCTCCTTCTGTTTCCTCCTTGAGCCACCAGACAAGTGTGAGATTGGCTTCTGACTGCGGTCTGCTGGGAGGGCTGTGGCGGCTGGGGAAGCCCTGCTCAAAGCCCCGTGACTGGGGGAGAGAAGAGGAAAGAAGGGCTGAGTAAACACTGATCCCCTCACGCTCTGCCCAGGCGGCCACGGGCGGGGAGGGTGGGAGCCGCCGGGCTGTGGCCAGTTTTTCAGTAAGACCTGACTCACTTCGGTTCAAGTAACCATAGGAAGGAAGTGGGCAGCATCAAAGCTGAAATTCTGAGATGAAAGGTTAGGGTTAAGAACGGAGGCAGCAGAAGGCGTGGAGACAAGAGTGAGGCTCTCTAGTCCTCGGCCTGGAAGGCTAGGCAGTCAAGGCTCTCTGCCAGGCCGTGCGCACTAGCTGGAGTGTGAGGTTGGCACCACAGCAAGGGAAGTGGGCATCTGAAACCAACAGAGACGGAAACTCACCTGGGGAAGCCACATAGCGGACAAGATGTTGACAGCACCACAATTTACTGAGCACTTATTTGAGCTAGTCAGTACTAGTATATGTGTATCAGGCATGCTGTATGCTATTGTTATTGCTAATTTCTATAAGAGGAAACCGACGCTCAGAAATGTTGGTATGGCTTGGCCTCATGGGTAATGTGGAAAATGGAGAACTGAGAATAGCATAAAAGCCTTTCCCTTTGTACTGATTATCTGTTGCTGCCCCCAAAATTTAGCAGCTTAAAACAACAAACATTTATTATCTCACAGTTTCTATACGTCAAGAGTCTGGGAGTGACAACTAGAGGTTCTGACTCAGAGTCTCTAAGGAGGTTGCAGTCAAAATGACAGCCAGGACTGCCATCACTTGAAGGCTTGACTGGGATTGGACAATTCCTGTCCAAGATGGCGCACTGACATGGCTGTTGGCAGGAGACCTCAGTTCCTCACTGGCTATTGGCCGGTGGCCTTAGTTCCTTGCTACACAGGCCCTTCCACAGGGCTTCTTGAGTGTCTTCTCAACACAGCAGCTGTCTTCCCCAGAGCCAGTGATGTGAGAGACAGCAAGGAGGGGATCATGGTGTCTTTCAGACCTAACCTCAGAAACCCCACACCGTTGCTTCTGCCACATTCTATTTGTTAGAAATGAGTTGGGGGCCCGACCCCATGGCCGAGTGGTTGAAGTGCCATGTGCTCTACTTTGGTGGCCCGGGTTTGTAGGTTCAGTGTCTGGGCACAGACCTACTCCACTTGCCAGCCATGCTGTGGCAGTGTTCCACATACAAAAAATAGAGAAGGATTGTCACAGATGTTAGCTCAGGACAAATCTTCCTCATAAAAAAAAAAAAGAGAAGAAGAAGTGAGTTGCTAAGTATAGCCCATATTCATGGGGAGCAGAATTAGATTCTGCCTTTTGAAGGGAGAAGTATCAAAGAATTTGTGGACATTTTTTTAATGCTTTGGCGGGGGGGGGGGGGTGCAGAGAGGAAGATCAGCCCTAAGCTAACTTCTGTTGCCAATCTTCCTCTTTTTTTTTCTCCTCAAAGCCCCAGTACATAGTTGTATATCGTAGTTGTATGTGTGAACATATTTGTAAACTACTACACCCTTCCGAGAATTTAGAAGTAGCTCTGTGCTGGAATGGCACACAGGCTCCCAGGCTGGGTCAGGGGGCAGGACACGGAAGAATCAGGTAAGCATCGGCGTGTATGGAAGGGCCATCATCACGGACACCACCCTCTTTCAGTCCTCTCTCTTGTTGGCTCACTCTAACATATTTACTTCTCTGAGCCTCAGTTTCTTATCAGGAAAACTAGCAAAACTTCTTTCCCAGGTGTACTGGACCGAACGTTTGTGTCTTCTCAAAATTCCTGTGATAGTATTTGGAGATGGGGCCTTTGGGAGGTAATCAGGGTTAGAGGAGGTCATGAGGGCGGGGCCCTCAGGATGCGATTAGTGCCCTTATGAGAAGAGACACCAGAGAGCCCGATCTCTCTCTTTCTCTCTCTCCACATGGACACAATAAAGAGATCTTATGAGCACACGGCAAGACGGTGGCACCTACAAGCCAAGAGAAGAGGCCTCAGAATGAAACCTACCCTGCCAGCACCTTGATCTTGGACCTCCAGCCTCCAGAACTGTGAGAAAGAAATTTCCCTTGTTTAAGTCACGCAATCTAAGGTATTTTGTCACCGCGCCTGAGCTGCTTAGTACACCAGGTTTGATATAATGGTCAAAGAAACGTCAGATATGAAGGTATACATGTGTTCCGGATAGGAAGTATAGAGATGAGATTCAGATGGGGATTTTTTTTTGTTTTTTCACAGCAATCCTTTATTGTCTAAGAAAAGCAATCACCTCCTCTCTGCCCATGTCCATCTGTCCCCTCACACCAGAGTTTGGATAACAGCAGAGAATGAGAATCTCTATTTGTCTGTGGTCCCAGCTGCCAAGGTGAGGAGGGTGGGACCAATGAGAGAAGCTCCCAAAATCTGTGATGATAATGTGGTCACCCTGTCTCGCCACTGACAGAAATCAGAGAGATGAAAAGCAGATGGGCCCTTCACCCTGGGAGAGAGGCACCGCTGGGGGGAGGGGTAAGGTCAGCAAGGGGAAGAAAGAGGGGAGAGGAGCGCCAGCTCCAGGGGAGAAGCTGCCCATTCTGTGCAGGCTTCCCCCTCAAAACGCTTGTGTGAGTGGATCTAATTGTGGAACGTGGGCACCAGCCTTCAGCCTGGGGTGATTTCAGGAAAAGCAGACCAACTCCAACGCACTCCAACGCAACAGGAGCTGGATCATAAGAATATATACTCAGAATGAAAAGTGGCGGGAAGACCTTTGAATTTTCACGAGCTGCAAAACTGCCTGCAGAATGAACCAGGCAACTCTCTCTCTATCTCCCAGGCGACATGTGTTCCGTCATTCAAGGTTCCTTTACGCACTGACTCATTTGGTGACTTGGGAAATTTTACTTACCTGTCTGGGCCTCCGTTTCCTCAACAATAAAATAAGGAAGTAGGTCTGGATCAATGGTCTCCAACTGGGGCCACCAGACTCTTGAAGGCGCTCATGGCAGGGAGAGGATTGGCTGAACAGTTTCCAAGCTTTGAAAACGCCTAATGAAACTGTACATTTTCCACCCCACCCCCACCTCCCAAAAGTCTGCACAGGCTCCTTAAAAGCACTTCCAAGTGCTTTGCTGGAGGAGTAGCCACAGTGTATGGAAAGGCAGCTTGCCTCATGCTGGTCAGAAGCTCCGTTTAGCAGACATCTATTATATCTTTGATTAATAAAATCAGAAAATGAAATTATTTCCTTAAAAATTTTCCAACCAGTCAAAATTATTTTAAAATAGAGTCTCTGGGGGAAATTAATAGCAACAGTCCATTGTGGTCAAAAGCTTCAAAACCACTAAATTAGATGACCTCTAAGTTCCCTCCAAGCCCATAGCTCCTAATTGCAGCATCTGACTCCTCAGTCAGCCAGGCCCATCCACGCGAACCCCACTCCGGGACACACTCCTGTGTCCACAGAGTCTGCACTGGTAACTTTCCAGACAGCTTCTCAGTCGTCTGTGTATCATCCACAACTCCCTTCTCCCAGCAGGGTTGAGCAGCCACAGAGCCCTGAGCTTCCAGAAGTCTCCTTGACACTCTGGCTGGGGAAGACATGGGAGAGACGAAAGGCCCGAGGAAAAGTAGCCCAGCTCCCCTCTCACCCCACAGCACGGGGACGATGGGCACCTCTGGAGTCTGCTGAAGCTTGGCTCCGAGCTGCACGACCTTGAGGAATCACCTACCTCAGTGTTCTCCGTAACATGGAGAGAACAAGCCTTCCTTCAAGGTGCTGTTGGCATAAGAAATGAAAGTGTGAATATACCCAAGGCACAGAGCAAATGCTTAACAAAAGCAGCTCCATCCCTTAGACATTTGGAAAAATGCTCACGGGGGACCAGATGACCAGATCAGTGCTAACACTATGAACAACAGCTGGACACACCTTGTATGCCAACCGCTGGACCTGGGCCTTTCCTTATAACACCTTCTGTCTCCCTACCCACCGTTTCTGGGTGGAAAGAGAAAATGGACCATCCCTGCACTTGGGAGGGAAAAAAAGAAATAATATTTTTTTGAGTGCCTGAAGTTGGCCTCAGAAATACTTGGCTTAGTGAAATAAAAAAATACGTGTATGAATTATAGCCACCAGAGCTCTTCAGTTCAGTGAATCGCTTAACATGGACGCCGAATCGCCATTCAGAGCAATAACGGCTACACTCATCATTAAATGTAGGTCGGCATAACTCTGCAGAAAGCTTTATTTGGTTTCAACACTGGGCTTTGTTCACATGTGCTCATTCTCCACCACTGTTGCCTAACTGCTAACAACCTGAAAAGTGAGAGCCTCCTACCCTGCTTCTTCCCTCACCGTTATTCAAGAAAAAATACATATTTTCCCAGATCAAGAAGCCATTGCTCCACAACTAGAAGGACCCACAACAAAGAATATAATACAACTATGCACTGGGGGGCTTTGGGGAGAAAAAGGAAAAAAATAAATAATTAATTAATTAAATAATTAAAAAAAAAAAAAAGAAGCCATTGCATAACAGAGCCTATAGTTTGTCCAATATACAACCCAGAATCTCATGCCTGTTTGAAGAAGTCTTCCTGGAATATTTGGAGGAGGGTGACATCGTTTCCCCAACCGGAACCTAGCATCCCTGTCCACCGAGGCTGAATGAGTAACTGTGGTTAGCATGCGCATAAATTGCTAATCTAGTCTCCTTGCAGAATAATCTCTACATTCGTATCTGACAAGGACGAGACTCAAATCAAAACAGGCAGCCTGGCTTCTCCCTGGCCTTTTCCCCAAACCAAAGTTTTTACAAGATGCACATTTATTCACTCAGAACCTATTATGCTCTAGGAACATATGCTCTATGTCGGGTGCTGGGGAAAAGCTGTGAAAAAGACAGACATGGTTCCCGGCTTCATGGGTATAAGAGCTAGGGGCAGAAACAGACAGTAAGAAGTTAACTACATGATTTTATTATGTGTCATAACAACTAAATGAGAAGTGGGAGCTTTTAACAGAGCAACTAAGCAAGACTCAGGGCTGGGGGCAGTTTCCCTGAGAGGGTGACATTCAGCTGGACGTGAAGGGTGAGTGGGAGTTGGCCAGTTGAAGAGGGAGATGATGAGAGCCTTAGGCAGAGAGAGCCACATATTTAAAGACCCCTTAGGACTGCACAGGATGGGGGGGGAGGGTGGTCTCTGAAGCAAGGGTACATTTGTACTGATAGCGGAACCCTGGGCCCCCTTCAGGACCCGCTGCTTCCCTACCCCTCTCACGTTCTGAGCCCCTGAAGCAGGAAGGAAGTTAAACTATTTAAGGAACTGAAAAATGAAGCACAGCTAGGGAGGGACATTATGCGTGAGGGAGAGAGATTTAAGATGAGCTTGAAGAAATGGGGAGGGGTAAAAATTTTAGACTTTAACCTAAGAGCAAAGGGAAGCCATTGAAGGCTATTGAGTAGAGAGGAAAATATATATCTTCTGAATGAGACCATTTAGGGGTTATTTGCTTCCAGTCCAGACAAGAGAAAAGTGTAGTCTGGACTAAGGTGGTAACAAACACAAATTGACGGAAGAGTAAGTGTTCAGATAGTGAGCAACTACTTAAATGAGAGTGATGATAGCAGCTGACAGCCAAGATGACCATCAGATTTCTGGCCTGAACAACTGGGTAGAGAAGAAGCAGGTTTGGAGGGGGAGGTGATACATTCTACAATGGCCCCGCTGAGTTGGAGGTGCCTCTGAAACTTTGAGTGAATATGACCAGAGTGGTCAGCTGGACAGAGATGCAGTCTGGAGATAAATAAGTGGGTGTCATTGCTATAGAGATGGTACATGAAATCATGGGAGTGGAGAAAATCACCCAGGGAAAGAGTGTAGAGTAAAAAGAGAAGAGAGCCCAGAACCAAGCCCTGGAGAACCCAGTATTTATAAGTCAGAGCAGGAGAAGCTGCAAAGGGAATTGCAAAGAGTAGCCCTAGTGGTAAAATGATACGCCAGGAGAGAGTGACATCCCTGAGAACAAGGAAAGAAATTATTTCAAGAAAGAAGGAGTAGTCAACTGGATCAAATGCTATTGGTAGTTTAAGTAAGATCAAGACAAAGGAGCCCCTACTGGATACAGCAGTGGGGGCACTGGTGACTTTATCAAGAAGAGTGCAGGTGAGTGGCAAGAGATGGGAGATAGATGGGTTTGTGCACTAAATGGGAGGTGAAAATGTGGGGTGACAAGTGTGGACAACTCTTTCAAGATGCTGGGCCAATAGAGGAGGAAAAGAGTTGAGGATAGAGGAGTGAGACAGGAGAACTGATGATGACAGTTTCCTCAGAGTGCAGAAGGGGGTAGGATGCAGGTAGAGGAAAGGACAGCCTTTGAAAGGAGGAGGAACGCCTCTACCGAATAATAACAGGAAGGAAGTAGGGACAGTGGGTTCAGAAGCAGCTTGGTTTGAAGATTTGTTGGCAGGAAGTTGAGGTTGTTTCTATCAGATGGCTTCTATTTTCTCTAAAAAGAGTGAATAAAGAGGAGAGAAGGCAAGGAGGTTTGAGGAGAGAAACAAACATCTGAAGTGATGTTTGCAGAAATGTGGAAAGCAAACAGCTATGGAGAAATATAGCAGATTTCCAGGCAGTGTTGAAACCAGTTGAGGTAGGTGGTCATGAATTGAAGAGGTCTGCCAGATTGTGTAATTTTTCTCAGGATTCTTTTGGCAGCCTGGGTGAACACAGAGAAGGCAGAATTGTTTTGCCCCATAAGTACTCCACAAGGACAAGGAGGAGAGGAAGTTGAGAATATAGGTAAGAACCTGAGTGGAAAGATGGACTGAGGAATCAAAGTTGAATGATGAGGGAAGCAAAGACAAGAGAGAGCTGATCAAAAAGGATAATGTACACGAGCCAATGGACCGGAGGTTCTGATGGGATCAAGAAACAGTTTGGTGGTGTCTGAGTCACCAAGAAGAATAGGCATTAGCCAAAGAGTGGAAAGGCTGAATGAAGAGATCCGGGAGGTGGGGCAGTTCTGAGCTATGACAAAGTCCAGGCTATCACCATTGCAGCAGACAGCTGAGTAAAGGCGGAGGAAAAAGGCATTGGAAATACGGAGGTCACGGAATTGAAAAGCTAAATTTGGGGTAAGTCATCCACAAGGGCACTGAAGTCCACCAGGCCCGTGGCAGCAGAAAGCAGGTCAGTGGAAGGCAGCGGAAGAAAGAGTATGAGACAGGCGCTCAAATCATTTGTGAATGAAAAGCAGAGGCAGAAGGTATTCAAGGCTCCCGGCCCTTCCAGTGGGTTCTAATTGCCACACGTGTAGAGTTCCCAGAGTTTCATACGCAGGACACATGATCATTTTAGATTTCCTAAATCTTAGAAAAGAACAGATCTAGATTTCTTGGGAAGGCTGTCTAATAAAGACTCCTTGGAATTTCCTAATAAATAAAAGAGCATATATTTATAATATATTTCCCAGGCTGAAGTCATTTTTACGTCAGAAAAATAACAAATGTCCAAGTATTAACCACACACAACCCTAGAGTCACTCAAATCAAGAAGTTTGTTTTTTTTCCCAAGATGAATCATCATCCAATGACACATCCAACTGGAAACCTCTAGCAAACCCCCAACACAGATCTGTCCTCTGGTGTGCAGGTTCTTTGTTGGTGAGTCTGTTCTGTCTCACGTATTACCACGTGCTCAATCTCCTTCCTGCAGAACAGGAAAGTAGCCAATCACCACGAAGAAAGTGTTTCCCAAGTATCGCATAAATCTTTTGATGAAAATAGAAGTCCCCGTGAAAACGGCCATGCAAAATCTAACCCCTTCCTCTGATGTTTGGCTCAACGTTACAGCCAGTAATACCACCCCATCCAAGCATCAAACATGCTGAGTTGCAGCCTCGGGAGGAGGATGGAGGCAGAAACCTGTCTAAGTCAGTGCTGCTCGGTGTGGCCTGGAGACCAGCACGGGTCCACGAACTGTGTGTTACTAGTCTGTGGCAAGGGGAGTACAGAAATGAGGAGTAAGTGTTTAGAAAACTTTATAGCAATTCAACAGAGTAGCTTTTGTTTGTTAGATTGAATCATTGAAAACAGGGCTTATATTTTGCATATCTTTATAATTTTTTTCATTTTATTTTCCTCGTAATTCTTTTTATTATCTTTTATAAAAATGTCAATCCGTAATGAATTGGAATTTTTTTGAAATCTAGTTCTTAGCCAAAGATAGTTTGAGAAGCACTAAATCATGCTCCCTGGCTTATTCCTAGACTCATGGAAACCCCAAGTTGGAAGAAAGAGGTAGTGAGATATAAGCGGTAGAAATACATGCATTGTTCTCAGACTAACCTGATTTCAAATCCCCATTCTATCGCTTACTGTTGATTTTGAGTAAATTACCTAATTTCAATTCCTTCTCTGAAGGCAGGGATGATATGCCCTGACTTGCAGATTTAAGGTGAGGATTACATGAGATACGTGCTACTGGCCCAGCACAATTCCAGGCCTGTGGGGAGGACTGTGAGTTGCCTTAAAGAGCATCTGGTTGAACCTACAATTTATTGCTCCCAGAGAATCTGAGAACCAATGAACCAACCACAGGTACCCTAGCATAGGCAGCATATCCTGACAAGGACCTCCAGTTCAGGCAAGGCAAGCGATACTCACCAGGTCATTGCTCCCCTTGTTTCAGTCACACCTAAAGAACTTAGCATCCTAACTGGGAAGGAAATGCGGTAGCCAGTGTTGGCTGCACTCTCCCCTTTCCTCAGGATAAAGAATCTGATTTTGTTCAGATATCAGGCACCGTGTTCTTACGGGAGCTGGGCCCCTCCCAGGCAATTCCATTTCCCGAGTCCAGTGACCGACGCAGGAATGAGTTTGTGATGTAACCTGGTCAATGACACCTGAGGAGAGGTTGGCTGAGGGACTACTGGGAAATTTTTTTCTTACTCTTAAATGCGGAGAAACCAGGCTTTTTTTCTGCCTCTGGTTGTTGTCCATATTTGAAGCCCGGAATTGCTGAGGCCTTGAGATCATGAGGGGACTCGGCCTAAAAGGATAAAACAGCAGGTGGATCCTCGACGACTTTGTTAAACCCATGTTAAACCAACCCTAGATCAGAATTATTTCAGAATTTTCAACATGTGAGATAATTTTCCTCTTGACTAGTCCCTGTTCATCGCTTTTGGGTTACTTGCAGCCAAAAGTATGTACAAATAATACACGTGAACTCTCAGGTTGTAAACAATGAGACCACTTCAGTCCCGGGGCTTCCCCTACTCTCTTCTTCCTTCTGAGCCGCTGTCACCTCTGACTCATCCACTGAACCCCAAATATTTGAGGGAGTTCAGGATAGTCAAGGAGTTCATTTCCTTTCGCACAGGACACGACTCCTGAGTTCCAGCAGATTCTCGGAGCAGCCGCCATCCCATCTTCCTCACTGGTTTCATCTAAGGAAAGCAGAGCTCTGCAGGGCGAAGTGCAGACTCTGATGCTATGAATGGAAGACGCGAGGAGCACGTGCTCACGTGTCTGGCCCACGTCCGCCTTTCTCACAGGGCTCTACCGTCTCGTCCCCTTCCTCCTGAGATGGACTCCCCTCTGCAGTTCTTTCCCATCCTCTAAGGCCCTGTTCAAATTGCTGCTCTTCCAGGAAGCCTTCCACCACAATGCAAGACCACACTCTTATCTCCACCCATTGACCAAACCTCTGTCCCACATGTTTAGACAACCGATGATATTCTGAAAGTTTCTGCCTCTTAATTTTTTCCTATGAGCTGACATTGTCCCTCAATGCTGACTGTGCAGGGGTGAGTCCTGCAGTCCTATTTCCCCAGTAGTGTCAGGCACAAAGAAGGCATTAAATAAATGCTTGAGTTCAACTGAAAAGAAAATTTTCCCTACGGTCACAAAATCACAGACATTTTGAGTTAGACCCTCAAAGGCTCTCTAGTCCAACTGCCGCCCACGGTCCTCCTCCCAGATGGACCTCCACTTCCACTTCAGTGTTTGCAGAGAAGCAGAGCTCACAACTTTGTGTGCCACCTGTTTCATTTCCGGACAGCTCTCATTACTGGAAATTTCTTTCCATTTGCCTATAAGGCCCAAATTTGTTTCCCTGCAACATGCCTTCAATTGTTTTCCTTACACTTTCTTGGATAAAACAGGATACGTTTATTCCATTTTCACATGATAGCCCTTCAAATATTGAAGGCAGCTATTATAGGTGTTCTAAGTTTTAATTTCTTCAAGCTAACTATCTTCAGTTATTTAAATGATTCTGTAAAAGTAATGGTTTCCAGAATCTTTTCCAGTCCCACGGCTTTTCTTGCAAGTACTCATTAAAAGAGTCATTCCTCTCTTAACCTTCATTTACTAATTCAACAGATATTGATTGAGCTCTTCCTATGTGCCAGGCACACAGCAGAGGATCGGACACGGAGCTTACAGTCCAGGAGGAAAGACAATTAAACAGTGATAGTGAGGAACAAAATGTCCCTGGTCACTGCATTGCACAACTTCAGGGGCACTGTTCACACACAGTACCATACAAATTTCACCCCTTGGAGTTGTGCAACGTGGTAGAGCAGTCACTGATGGGAACGAACAAACTGGATCAAGAAAGCCCTCCCGAGAAGAAAGGACATTTGAACTGAAATCGAAAATATGAGTATCAGTTAATTGGGCAAAGAGAGAAAGGAACAACATGCCGGACTGAGGGAACAGCAAGTGCAACCATGTGGAGGAGAAGGGGGAGGGTGTGAGAGTAAGAGGGAGTAGAGAGAAATGAGGCCTGAGAAATAAGCAGGGGTCAGGACATAGAGTTTCTATTAGGCCATTTAGGGAGGTTGACTCACATCCTAAAGAGGGGGCAGTCCATTGAAGGCATTGAAGCAGGGAAATAACATAATCATATTTGCATTCTGGATGCTGTGTGGAAAGTGGATTAGAGGATAATAAGACCAGAGGTTGTGAGAGCAACTCAAAACTTGTTACAGTAATCCAAGCCAAGAAAAACTGGACAGTGGTCTGAACCAAGGTAGCAGCAGTGGAAATAAAAAGGAAATTGGATAGATATATTTGTGCAATAGTTCAGACACAGTGTCAATTAGACTTGATGGCTGCCTGGAGGTGGAGAGTGAAGAAAAGTGAGAAAGCAAGGATGTCTGAGACAAATGGCAAATAGTGGTACCATCGACTGAGACTGGAAACTCTGGAGGAGGCCCAGCATTTAAAAAACGGAGGAAGATGAAGAACCTAATGTCAGATATATTCAGCTGAGATATTTGAAGATATCTAAGTGGAGATGTCTAATTGGAGTTCAGGAGACATCGCCACAAGATTCTGGAGTCATCAGTACATAAATGGTAACTGAAATCGTGGGAGTGAATGTCAACTCACTCAGAAAAAAAACATGTAGAATGAGAAAAGAAGGTTTAAAGCCTGAGGGATACAATCATTTAGCGGGTGTGTTGAGAAAGAGGTATCAGCAATGGAGACCACAGAGAAACAGCCAGAAAGATAACAGGAAAAATGGAGTGTGGTACACGGAAGCCAAAGGGAGCGGGAGGAGCCAAGTCCTGCCGAGCGTCCACTAGATGTGCCTGCCCAGGGAGGTTGGAAGTCGCCCCTTTCTCCAGGGTCCTCCATCGTGATGCAGCCCCTGTCATGCAGATCCTTTGGCAGCAGCCACACCACATTGTTGGCCATACTAGGTGTCACGGGTTTCATTGGGTCTCCCCAAAAGACGTGTTCAAGTTCTAACCCCCTAGTACCTGTGAATGTGATCTTATTGAAAACGGGGTCTTCGTAGACATAATCGAGTTAAGATAAGGTTATACTGGAGCAGGGTGGGCCCTAATCCAATGACTGATGCCCTTATAACAAAAAGGAAATTTGGGTACAGAGACATAGACGCACAGGGAAGACGGCCACGTGAAGACGGCAGCAGAATTGGAGTAATGCTGCCACGAACCAAAGAACTCCAAAGATTGCTGGCCGGCACTGGAAACTCAAAGAGGCAAGGACCCTTCCCTAGAACCCTCAGAAAGAGCGGGGCCCTGTGCCACCTTGAGTTTGAACTTCTGGCCTCCAGGACTTGAGAGAGTACGTTTCTGTTGTTGTAAGCGCCCCAGTTTCTGGTCGTTTTTTACAGTAGCCCTGGAAAATGAACACCCTAGGATCAGCTAAAATCCCATGTCTTTCGTATTTGAACTATGACAAAGTTATCTCATTCTATTCTGCATTGCACAATGAAGTTTTTTAAATTAAATGTATGACTTCTGCTCATCCACATCTGCTTTACTCTTAGATATTTGGGGCAATCAACACAATTTTTGATAAAGTTGGCTTCTATACCTCTGTCCAGGTTAATAGAACATGAAACATGGTAGGCCAAGGCTACAGCACCTCGGTATCGATCAAGGTCCCTCTCCCAGCTGGAAATGGCAGGCAGCTATGTCTCATCCACAAATTGATGCCTTGATGGAATCCAGATACATCGAGTCTACTGGAAGTCCATATCTACCAGACCAGTGACCATATGAAACAAGTAGCTTGCCTAGACCAGAATGACCTTGAATCTGCCTTCTCCACTCAAGGCAGGCGCTGGGAAAGAGGATCTGTTCATTTTGTTGAGTGAACCTGAATTTCTCTACCCCTGGCAGTCTGACCCACTGACTATGCTACTGGTTCTGCCTTGCCTTAGCCTTTAGATTTGAGGTACTTTGTCTCCCAGCCGTGACTTGAGGCTCCCCTGAAAACTGACTCTGAACCCACACCTACAGACTCCTCTGTCTCAGCTGTCCCCCTAAGCACAATTCTGACAAAGGGCTTTTGCAGCCTTAAAGGCGGGACCTAAACAGTGAACCTTTACTAGATCCTGGTGACTGTTGCCCTCTCTTCTACTTGCTTGGCCACCACTGGTTTAACAATCTGTCACTCCCCTCCACTCCTAAGGTCAGCAGTGGGGAGCCTTTGACGCAGACACTGGCAGTGGGTGGGAGACTGAGAAAGGAAAGAGGCACACATGTCAGGAACAGCATATGTCACAGGAGCTGAAGCTGGTTAAGAAGGAGACGGGACAAGTGAAACTCCACGTTTATTGCCAGAAACTCAAGCTTTGTGTGAAATCTTGAATTCATAGAGAAGAGGAAGAGGGGACAGGGAAGTTCCTGACCGACATCTCCCTTGGGCCACGGTGGCCCCATGACTGGGGTATGTTTATCTGATGGTAGATTTTGCTGCACTGAGTTCTCCCTCTGCCTCCCTTCTCTTATTATTTCATAACACATGTAACCCTCTTCTCTCTCCCCTCCTTTTCCCATGGGAAAATACTAAGAATGAATAAAGTCATATTAATACTGTGAAACAAATAAATAATCCATCACTCCAGAATCACAGCATCTTTATTCCTGTATCCTGAATCAAATGGCTTTGCTGTCCACAATCTCTTTGCTAGATAAAGAGTCAGCACCTTCTCTCAAGCCAGAAAGGAAAATGCTGAATGATTTTTTTTTTCAGATTTCCAAAAAGTTACTTAGGACATTGGGGTGAGTTAGACAGAAATGGTTAGAACTAGAGAGTCAGCTTTATCCTGGCGCATGTTAGCTGAGGGGACACTAGCTGCTGTAACAGATACACCCTGAAACCTCAGCGACTTCACACAGCAGAAGTTTGTTTCTCACTCATGGAAAGAAGGCGCACGGAGGGGCTGCGGTGAGATGCAGGTGAGAACTCTGCTCTGCACCGTCACTCCCGCTGACCGAAGCTCTGAGCTGCAGTCACGCCTCAGGGCCAGGACGGACCCCCACACCCAAAATGCAGTTTAGATGGCTAGAATGATGATGCCCCACACGCACACCAGGCGGGCAGGGAAAGGTTTAACTCCGATAATGAGGCTTTCAAGGGGTAGCAGGGCAGGTTTCTAAGCAGCTCTAAAACTGGCTTGAGAGAGAGAGCAAGGAGGGGTGACTGGCTTGGAGTCTTATGATAGTTAGGTGCTGGGGCTTGGGAAAGGATTCCCAGGCACAGGCTGAGACTGCCTGATTTGAACTTCTTGCCAATGCCAAAGGAGGGCACACTCAAGCTTTCTTGTCAGTTTTGTGGGGCAGAAGAGGAAAAGGGGAGTACTGGGCTTGAAGGCTGTCAGCAGTCAAACATCAAAAACGGAGCCAAAGGTGAAGGACATACATTAACGTACAACTGAAATTTCATGAGATTGTAACCTATCATTAACTCAATTAAAAATAAACGGAGCCAAACTCCTAATTACACTTTGCTGTCAGCAACTCATGGCTTCCATAGTTGTCCACACGCAGTTGTCCTGCATATCAACATGCAGACAGAAGACAAGGAAAATGGAGGCTTGTATGGGAGGTTTGAACAGGTCAGGCCTGGGAACAGTGGGTTTACGCCTTCGGCCCGCATTCCATTGGTTAGAACCAAGTCACAGAGGGGCTGGAAAAGGTAGTCCCTGGCTGGGTAGCCACTTCCCAGAAAAACTATGGAAGGGGGCCGGAATCTTTAGCTTATAGCTAGCCGTGTCTGCCACCGTGGAATGCAAGCAGCAATGGATCTAGGTTTTGTGGGGCCCAAAGCTTGAATAGTTTGGAGGCTGTCTTTAAGAAAAAATAAATTAAAAAATTACAGATACCAAATTGGAAAAGGGTCCGTGCAAGTCAGGGCTCTATGCTGAAGCTTGCTGAGCTTCACAGTAAAGGTGCCAGGATGGCCCAGGGCCACTGTGAACAAACGGAGACGACAGGTACGTGGCTTCTGACACGGCTACAGAACTTCTTCCTGAGAGGGAGTAAACTCTGGGATTGGAGACTTAAGCTACAGAGATCACAGAACTCCAGTCTAGAACCCAGGAAAACAACAGCAAACGCGCTATGAGAAATGGGAAAAATAATATTAGGTATTTTCTGTTCGTGAAAACAGATAAAATCCTACCTCTTTGCAACCACAATACACAAAGAAATTACATGCTGTTGGTTTTGGCTCTATATGTCGCTATTCAGGGGTTTGGGGCAGGGATAGTTTTTAAGTAAAAGGTTCGTAGGCCTGAAGCATGAAAAATATTATTTGGTGTTCTCTGATTTCAGAAAGTTTGAGAAGCACCAGCATCCCTTCGTAGGCCTCCAGCCCCTGAGACTGTGTGAGTCAGGGATGCCCCCAGAATGCCCATCGCTCAACCTGCTCTCTGATGTGCCTGGGTTGGGGGGCATGTGAAACAAACCGGAGGAGCTAGGACCCCATAAGAATTGTGACACCTCACACTCCCTGTAGGCCACGGTCGACTGTGGCCCAGCATTGCCCTTAGGACGGCTCATTTGAGGAGCAGTCAGACGAGAGCCTGGACGACAGGCGGGCTTCCGTGTCTGGGCTTCAGCTCCTGGGCAAGAGCTTTGGGCACACACTTCTCTCCTTTCCTTCCCATTTTTATTTTCGTTTTTCCTTGATTTTCTTATTTATTTTTATTCAGCTATGTTGTACCACATTGAATACACTTCTGGAAGCTCATATTTGGGGAAAAGTGGCATAAAAATAAAACACTAAACACAAATAGGAAATAAAGTAAAATTACATGATGTCACCACTGAGTCTAGACAGACGCTAGGTCATTAAAAGGACTTCTCAGGGCATCTTTTAATCCTCAGCTTCATCCATCCACTGTCTGATATTTACTGAGAGTCCCCTATGCATTGGCTTTCCCACAGGTGACATGTGGTCCTTGGGTGTCATCATGTACATCCTGTGAGTATGCTGGGGAGCCACCTGGGAGGGGCCAGGGCTGGACTGGGCTTGGCTGGGCGGAGGCCTGTACTTCTCCAGGAGGAGAGGAAGAGGCAGAGGTTAGCATTCTCCTCTGGGTGGGGGAGTCCCTGGGAATCCCCTGCTAACACGGCTTAGCAGATTCTGATAGCTAAGTGGTGGGTACAGACTAGTTCACGGGCAGGAAAATGTGCCATATAGACACTTGGTATGCTGGATTCCCGGGCCCTGCCCTCAACTTACTATATTGTGCCTGAGTCAACGAGTCCCAATTTCTCTGTGACCTTTACAAGAAGAAGCCTGTTTCTCACTCTGTTCCTGGTGCAGGGCCCCAAAATAACACCAGCTCTGTCCCTCTCTTCCTGCTTCCTCTCGGCTCAGGCTGTGTGGGTATCCCCCCTTCTATTCCAACCACGGCCTTGCCATCTCTCCGGGCATGAAGAGTCGCATCCGAATGGGCCAGTATGAACTTCCCAACCCTGAATGGTCAGAAGTATCAGAGGAAGGTAGGGAGCCCAGTGAGCATGCCTGTGTGTGCGTGTGCGCGCTCCCTCGTGTCCCTGTGGGCATCCGTCTCACGTGGGAGGTGTAGTTATGGGTTTGCTCCTGTGCCCACACCTTCTGGTATGTCCCGCCTGTGTGAAGGGCCTCGTGCGGGCCAGGCGCATGGGGCTGTGTAGGCCCTGCCAGGCGGTGTAGCCATAATGGGCCTCAGGGCCATCTCCTTAGGCGGTCTGCCTCCACGCAACCCCCCTTGGAACCTGGTTTCTCCCGGAAAACTGTGGGAAGAAACAGGGGAGGAGAGTGGCTCCTGAGCTGGCTCTGTCTCCTGCCCCACCCCCACAGTGAAGATGCTTATCCGGAACCTGCTGAAAACAGAGCCCACTCAGAGGATGACCATCACGGAGTTCATGAACCACCCCTGGATCATGGTGAGCCTGGCAGGCTGGAGAGACCTGGCTGCCTGGGACTGTCCCTTGGGACGGGGGCTTCGCCAGGACTCTGCCCTGCCCCAGGCTTTCACCTGGGCCCCTTTTCTCTCCCCTCAGCAATCAACGAAGGTCCCTCAAACCCCACTGCACACCAGCCGCGTCCTGAAGGAGGACAAGGAGCGGTGGGAGGATGTCAAGGTGAGGGGAACCGCTGCCCGGAGGGGCTGGGGGAGGCGGCTCGTGGGGGCGCCCAGGTGTGAGCAGTGGTGCTGGCCGGGGAGGGTTTGGTTCTGCATCCTCTCATGCCAGGAGATGGCCATCACAACAGCAACAGTGACTCTGAGCCAATTCCCTGGCCAGGTTGTGGGCAGAGGATTCTGTGTTCCCGTCTAGACTGGGCCGTGGCTGTTTCCTCCCAGCCCTCTACTTCCTGGGTCTCTAAAGGGACCTGAGAGGCCATCTGGTCCCATCTCATTTTGCAGATGAGGAAACTGAGGCTCAGAGAGGGGGAGTGACCTGTTTACGGTCACACAGCTAGTGACTGGCTGAGGCCGCCAGAGCCCAGGTCTCCTGACTCCTGGCCCGGGGCTCTTGCTGCCTCCCTACAGGGCCGCCCGTGGCTCTCGGAGAGCGGTGGCCATGCTGTGCCCAAGCCCTGGTGGCACTGCCGGGGCTGGGGCTTGCTCTCAGCCCTTGACCCGCTGACCAGCCTGTCCTCTTCTCTTTGCTTCACTCTGACCCCTCCTCCTGCTCTCCTCTGTGGCTCTCGTCTCATGTGTCTCTCTTGGTGCCACCCCCTGCCCCCAGGAGGAGATGACCAGTGCCAGGGAAGGAGGAGTTCTCTCAAGTGACAGGAGAGCTCAGAGGATCAGGGTGCCAGCTAACCTCCTCCAGGAGGCCTTCCTGCGTCTCGTCAATCTCTGGCACTGCTCCTGGCCTGAGCACATGCTGCGGCCTCTACTGTACCCTTTGGCACTCTCCCTAAGGCACCTGGCAGTGCTCTCCACGGAACTGCCCAGTCAGGGAGGCACGGGCACTGTCTCGTGCATCTTCAGTCTCTGCAGAGAGTGCTGGATGCTACTAGGTTCCCGCCAACATCAAGAAATATTGGAGGGCCTACTGTGCGCCAGGTGCTGGGGATGCATCAGTGAAGAAAGCAGACACGGATTCCTGCCCTTGTGCAGCTTACGCCCCAGTCATAGACAAGTTACACAGACTGTTAGAAGGTGATCAGATCTACGGGGAAAAAAATAAGTCGGGTAGCTTTGTGTAGGTACATTATACTTCAGTAAGAACGGTTTCTAAAAATAAAGCCATGAAGGGGAATAGAGAGTGCCCAGAGAGAGGACTCGGAGGTGGGAGGAAGCTGGCAGTTTGAAATAGAGCGATAACAGTAGGCGTCATTGAAAAAGTGACACATGAACAAAACTGAAAGGAAATGAGTAGTGCAGGCATCTGAAGGAGGAGCGTCCCATCCTGGGGGCCTGGGGAGGGGTCCACAATGCCCCACGCTCCAGCCTCTAGCCCTTCAGGTCCACGAATGCTGTAGGCCCCTACGCTGCGGCTCAGCCACTGACGAGGGGTCTTGGCCCCTTCCACAGCCTTCTTCTTGCCTTTGGGAGGGGCTCTAAGTCGGCTGTAAACTTCTGCGGAATATCAGGGCCCTCCACTGCACAGGACTGTTTGCTAGGTACTCATAAATCTGCAGAGTGGGGAGAATAATACCACTCCCTCATAGGGTTGTTGAAGGTCAAAAGTCCAAAAGGGAAGAGAAGTTCACAAAGGGGAAAAGGGGTCTCTGAATCGAGCCAGGAGCTTCCCTCACTGGGCTTTCATTCTCCGTGTGCCGGGAACCCGGCTAACGGTTTGCAATGATTAGCTATTTAACAGTTACAAAACACTATGATGAAGATGCTTTTCTACTAACGGAAAGCTGAGGCTTACAGAAGTTGAGGGGCTTCAGCTGGCAAGTGGAAGAGCCAGAATGCGACCTGGATCCGTCGGAGTCCAGGGTTCCGCCTGCACTGCCCCACACAGCCTCTCCTGCGTGACTCAAGCCGCGTTTTCTTTGCTGGTGTGAGCAGGAAGAACCAGAGTCTAAAACTCAGACTAGACACGGCGGCTATCACATTTCCTCCCAGCTAAGCTCGGCAGCCTCCTTCGCTGGGATACAACCCAGTGGTTTTCTTTGCCGAATTCTTACATGAGAAGAGAACAATACCCCAAAGTCAGGGGCCTGATTAATTCTGGCAACTGTGGGAGGCAAGGGACGGGGAGACATTCTTAGAACTGGGCCAAGCTGGGGCTGGTGGGCTCCACTTTCAGCTCATTCTAGAGATAATGGGCACAGGAGTTTTGAGAGAAACCTCGTGACTCACCCTCACTTCTCACGGCCCCTGTTTCACTAGAAGGCGCACTGTCTTCCCATCATCCTCCCTTGGCCCCCAACTCTGCCCGGCTGCCAACACCCCCCAGTGACCCACCCAGCAAGTGCCTGTCCCTGCACCAGTGGGGTCCTCTCCACCAGGCTGAGGACCCACAGACCCAGCCGCCTGGGCATCGCTGGAGCAGCCCCCACAGCCACCTCCTTTCCCAGCCAGAGCCTCACAACGTAGGCAGCCTTACTCAGGCAGAGGGACCCAGCCAGCCTCGGACCCCACAGGACAACCACCACTGTCGTACAAGGGCACGTGGGAGGAGCGGGGCCACGGGGGACAGAAAACTCGGGAGAAAAACGGAGCAGGGAAGGGGCGGGAAGACACAAGATTCCCAAACCCAAACTCTCCTTTCTAGTTAAATCAACCTGTTCACACCGGCACAATAAGACCACCTACTATGATAAATGATAACAGTGAGTGCTGACTATGGGCCAGGCATTACACTCAAGCCTTTACAGGATTTCTCACCTGTTCCTTGCAACAGTCCTATGAGGTGGGTGATATTATTGTGTTAGTCTGGGTCCTCTGAGAAGAAGATGCCAGAAGGGGATTGAACATGCAAGGGTTTTATTAGGGGAAATGTCTTTAGGAGAGAAAACGGTGGTGGGGTGGGGGGGGAGCCAAGGGAGGCTGGGAGAGCCATCAGACCTTGTCTGACCCCATTGAGGGGGAACCAAGACAAGGTTGGGTGCAGGCATCCTAGACTCCTGTGTAGCCTCAGGAAGGTCAGGCGGTCACCCAGGAATCCTTGGGCCAAACTGGGCAGTCACTGGATTCCTGCTCCCCCAGGAACCGTGTGCCTTAGCATCGCTGCTGTGTCCAGGCCCTGGCAGGGGCAGGCGGAGGGAAGCATGGCCTCAGTCCAGGTGCTGAGCACAGCAGCTGGGGCCTTTGGACAATTACGCTGTAATTGGAGGTCTATGAGGCACATTCTCATAGTTAATAAGTAATTATTACTATAAATATTATTAATAATTATTGTGGTGTGCCACAATTATTACCCCATTGTACTGGTGGATAAACTGAGGCTCAGTGAGGTTAAATCACCTGCTCATGGTTTGAACCCAGTTTACTATAACTCCAAAGCTTTCTCCTGTGCAGCATGCATCTGAGCTCTTGACCACCACATCACAAGCCTGATTCCTCAGACTCCATAATCAGCAGAGGACTGGCACTCCATCAGTTTCCCACAAAGGGTTTCTTGGGGTAATGTGGTTCAGTGCCTGTAAATAAGGAAAAGTACTTACAAGTCTCCTGTACCCCCATACCACCTAGGACCCTGAGCCAATGCCACTTCCCCCACCATGTGCCTTTCTTTCCCCCAGGGAGATCCCTCTGGTAACCTCTGGGAGGGCCTCATGTCACAGTCACTTGCACACCGCTGTCTCCTGGGCGTTCCCCCCAGGCACACTTGTTTCGCAGTCTGAGAGGCATCAGGTAACCTGCTCAAGGCCAAACACCAGTAGGAGGCTGAACGCGGGGGAACTTCAGCTGAGCCATTCTGCCTACACACCCAAAACGTATGCAAATAACCATAATCGAGTGAGCAGAGCCGCTCATCTGGGAGAAGCTGAAGGAATCCCCTTGCTCCCTCCAGATCAGATTTTTCCAGTCGCCCACGATGTGACCAAGGGTATCCATCCATCAGTTTTGAGAAGTGCTTCGAACCTCCTCTTACTCTCAGCTGACTTATCCTGTCCTCAGATTGCCCACTGCTGACAGCAAATCCTTTCATGGACCTCTCATTCAGAAAGCAGTATGCAAAGTGCATTCATTCATAAGTTGACACTACCAAAACCTACAGTATATATCCCCTTTGATCTAGCTATTTCACGTCTAGGAATCTGTCCTACAGGAATCCCTACACATGCGCACAAAGATATCGTACAAGATGTTCGCAGCATTTACAGTAAAAAAAAAACTGGAAACAAACAAAATGCCCATCAGCAGCAGATAAATTATGGCACATCTATACTATGGAATACTCTGCAGCTGTGAAAAAGTGTGCCGGTTCTACGAGTTCAGCCATGGACCCTCCCTGTGTGATATGAAGTTGCAGGTTGATTAACGGGTAGGAAAAAGTTCTGGAGATTGGCTGCACAACAATGTGATTATACTTAACACTAATGAACTCTATACTTAAAAATGGTTAAGATGGTAAATTTTGTTATGTGTGCTTCACCACAATGTTTTTAAAAAGCATGTTGCAGAATAGCGGCCGGCCCCACGGCCCAGTGGTTAAGTTCGAGAGCTCCGCTTTGGCGTCCCAGGGTTTCACCGGTTTGAATCCTGGGCGCGGACAGGGCACCGTTCATCAGGCCACGCTGAGGTGGCATCCCACGTGCCACAACTAGAAGGACTCACAACTAAAAATACACAACTATGTACCGGGGGGCTCTGGGGAGAAAAAGGAAAAATAAAGTCTTAAAAACAAAAGCGTGTTGCAGAATAGTATGTCTAATGAATCCATTTATATTTATAACCTCCAAAGACATTCCTCACCTGTGTTTATAAGCATATATGTATGTGGATAAATTAACAGCAATTTTTTGTAAGGCTGGATAAAATCTAAATAAAATCACACTGTTAAAAGAAGTTCTTTCTGGAGGGGCAGCTGGCATAGCTGGACGAGGAGAGGTTGTGAAGAGGAATGTTGGCATTTCACCCTGTACGTATACATGATTGTATGTGTACATAATTTCTTTGATCTTTCAGTTACTGAAATCACATGTTAACTGTTCTTTAGATGCACCCATCCATCCACCAGACACCGAGCACCCACAGTGAGCCCACCGCAGTTTTCAGAAGCTGGAATAAGCAGATCGGACTGGGTTTCTCGTCCACCCTTTGCCTCTTCCTTGCCGGCCGGCTCAGAGAATGGCCTGCCCTGTCTGTCCCCTTCCCCTCCTGCCCTCGTCCCCGCTGTGCGTGGGCTGAGAGGTAGGGTTAGAGTCTGACTATGAGGACCGCTTCCTCAGCACAGCTTTCTGAGCAGAAGAGGAGACCGACGAGCACCAGAACACGCCAGGCCCTCGAGGTCTTCCTACGAACACCAGATCTCTGGCCCGCAGGCTCCACACACAGCTGGCCAAGGGCTTGGTCTCAGACTCAAATGAGATCACGGGTTCTTTGAAAAGTAAACCTCTGACTGGAATTCAGAACCACAGGTCTCCAAATCAGAGGGTGAGGGCAAGGAGTACTCAGCTGGTGCCGAAACTTGAGGCCTCATAGCCTGGGAGGCTCTAGCTGTTTGAGGAACAAGACACCCACAGCTGCCCGGCCTGAGGAAGGACCACGATCACGTTTCACATGGCTTCAAACAGCAGCGCCTGAGCCCAAGACTGGCCTGGGCTCGGGCCAGAGATGCCCCAACCGGGGCTCATTTGCATAACCTTTGCAGACAGCTTTGCATCTCAGTGTCCCAGGAACACTGCTCCACCCGGGATCAGAGAGGTTAAGACCAGTATTTGGTCACACAGGGTCTGACTGGCCAGAAACAAAACCCTTGGGGAGGAGACAACTTGTGAAGGGAGGGGGGATGGCAAAGGGGGAAAGCCAGTCCAATATTTCACTTGCAAATCCTGGCATGGGTGTCGGATAGGATAGGAAACTTTACTGTCCCTTAGAGCAAGAAAGTTATGCAAATGAGTGCATTTGCATGGCAGCCCTGGCCCCTAAAAATGACTTACCACACAGAGGTCCCCTGCCCCTCAGCAGCAGCCCCACCTGAAGTCCTGCAGGCTTGACAGAAAGACCGCCTGGCCAGAGGCCCTGGGCAGTCCCTGCCCTTTAGAGCAGCAATTCTTCCCTCCAGAGGGGGATGTGCATTCCAAGGCAACGCCAGGTTTGAGATGTTGGTGCGTGAAAAATACAAAGCGTGGAAGCTTAAATACATTGAGTTTGTATTGTAACGGGGAAGCTGCCAAGGGCTTCACGGTTAACACACTCACAGTGGTGCGAGGCCTGCGATGAGCAGGGTGAGAAATGCCAGCAAAGAGCCACAGCTTTTTCGGCTACACTCGGGAGGAGAGGAGCAAGCAAGCCCTTGACCACCACTCACCCAACTTTCCAGGAGGACCTCCCTCAATTTCACGCAATGTGAGCCTTTCCTAAAATGATTTCCAAAATGTGTAACTAAAACTGATCTAAGTGTAAGGTACAGCTTTGCAAGGCTTCTTTAAAATGAATGAACTGAAAAAGAGGTGGGGAAACCCCTCAGACCACGTTCCCAAATTTTGATTGTGGGGAAGCAGACACGGTGAAGGAGGGGTATCCAGGTTGGAGGCACTGACGAGACAACGGACAGAAAACACTGAGGACGCCCCACTGAGGGGGTCAATCAGGGTTCCCATGGACAGAACCGAGGGGGTTGAAGCTCAGGCTGAAGCGATGAGCAGACAGCAGTGCAGACCAGAAGACGGAGGGTGAACCTTGACTCAAAGAAGAAAGGATCTGGCTCTTGCAGAAATCATGCAGAACTCTGACGGGAAAATTTCCACTGTGCTGTTCCCTCACTTTCTCCCATCAAGCACCAGCTCCCAGGATCTTCAGGAGGCACTCCTGGTCTCTCTCAGACGGCCCCACCTCCCACACCTGCTCCATCCCGCTTTATGAAAGCACTGGTCCTCCAGGCTTTCTGTCCTTAATGGCTGGCTACTCTTCCAGACTGAGCCCCAGGAGGGCTACAGCCCCTTTTAGTCCTCTTTGTCTCCCCAGAGTACCGAGCACTGGGCACTGCATAGGGTAGACAGTCAAGAGGAGTTGAATCAAAACGTGGTACTTTCATTCTGGGGGAGGGGCTGAGTCTTAAAGAGCAGCACAGGTGGAGCAGGCCAAAGCGCCACCGGAGGCGCCCTATCCTTGCACACCCACGCCAGTGCCTCCCATCTTTCACCGTCTCGGCACAGCGGCCTCGGCTCCTCACAGGCCTGCATGGGGGAGGATCGATGGTATCCCCAGCAAGGATGGATGCCAGGTTTCGTCCAACGAGGATCCGGGGTCCAGGATCTTCTGACCTCACTTATCCATCCAGTCTCAAAACCACTAGGGGCCTAAGCAGCTGACCTGGGCCACCTGGGCTTGCATGACACCACCCTCACAGTCTGGAGCAGTTTCCAATGGGTCAATTCAGACCACAAAGGACGTGTGCAGACCCGTGGATGCAGAGAAAGGAAAGACAAGACCTCTCACGGTTGCCACATACTTTGTATCTCGCTGACTAGGCACCGAGACTTACCCTTGGTTTTTCCCAACGCACAGTGCATACTGTAAGGGCCTGGGTATTCAGTGAGTTAGCATGTCGGGTGCCCTCTCCACACTGGTCTCCCTGAGTGCAGGGAGAGGAGAGGTAGGTGAATCCACCAAAAGGCCCCCCAGCGCTGGGGCCGGCTGGACGGCTCCTTCGAAAGTGCGGCTCCGGGCCCTAACCGCCGGGCTTCAAGAGACAGAGCCGGGAAGGGGCTGCGTTCCAGGGCTGAAGGTGCAGAGGCTGCCCCCCAAAGCGGCCTCCACCCTGACTCTGGCCACCTGGGGTTTGTTTACATTCACGCAGCAGGTTTGTTTACATTCCCCGGAGGTGGGACCGTGACTTTCCCCAGCCTCACCAACCCCACCCTCCTGCCTTGAATAACTGAATTTCCTTCACACCTTGAGCAGGCCCGACCTACCCACTACCCACTCGACCTACCCACTACCCACTTGTCATTCACAGCCCTCCGCATTTCCTGTCTCCAACCCAGCCAAAGGAAAACCCCAAATTTACTGCTGTTGTTCACCAACCCAACTGCCTCCTCACCCTAAGGCACAGAGACACACCTTCCAGCTGAGGGCGGGAGCCTGCACCCAGCCTAGACCACTCACCCCTCTCCAAACCCGGGGCCCCCCGTGCCCTCCTGGGAGAGCAGCCCACCAGGGGATGGGACTCCAATATTGATAAAGGCCACCTGGCACCTGGCATCTTACAAAGCATTTAAATGTATGATCTTGTGGAATTCCTGACGATAGCCACAGGGCACAGAATGTCATCCCCATTTCATAGAAAGGGAAACTGGCGCTGCTCAGTGAACGGGCATCCAGCTGGTTGCTCTCTTGGCTTTCCCTCCCCTCGTCCTTAGCATGACGACTTCAGTGGTTTTTTTAAGGAGCTCTAAACTTGGAAGCCGGAGAGCAGGTCAGATTCGCATCTGCTTAGTTGTGAGGCCTTGGGAGAGTCACTTTACTTCTCTGAGGCCAAGTTTCCTCCTAGGAAGCAGATGGAGACTAGAATGACTACCTAGAGGGCTTTTATGACGGTGAAGAGATCAAGGGGATAACCCAGCACAGTATCGGTACTCACTAGGGGCCTACGAGTGCTCGTAAGCCCTCTTTACATCTCACACCACTTACACTCATGGGCAGGTGTTCAACAATCACATCCTGTCGCCTCCTGCACCCATGCAAGCCAGCATCTGCCTTTAGGTGGAAAAGTTCCATCGCCAGCCTATCTGGGAGTGTAGCGGGAGGTTAAGTTCTCCCTCAAGACAAGGGATTGCAGGGTCATGCCAGCATGGAAGGTCAGGGGCACAGGGAAGACTGGAAAGGCCCGGCAAGAAGCACTCACCAAGCTGGGCCCTCCTGGCCCTTTACTCCAGCCATCTTCCCCAAAAGCCAACTCCAGGCTGGACCCTCACTGGTCACAAAGGTGCCTGAGCTGGGCTGACCCAGACAGGGGATGAAGCCAAACACCAGTGTCACTGTGTGGGGCAAGAGGATGAGAAGGCTGAAGGACAGGCCTCAGTGGCAGAGCAGTGGCCCACAGAGGCCCACATCCCAATCCCTGGACCTGTGAACATGTTACCTTATATGGCAAAAGGGACTCTGCAGATGGGAGTAAGGTTAAGGACCTCCTGGATCATCTGGGTAGGACCAATCTAATGACACGGGCCCTTAACGGTGGAGACTCCTTCCTGGCTAGGTCAGAGCTGTGACCACAGAGGAAGGGTCGGAGACATGCAGTGTTGCTGGAAAAGGCGAGGCAGCAGAATCTCCTAGAACCTCCAGAAAGGAACGTGGCTCTGCTGAGACCTTAGTTTCAGACCAGGGAGGCCCCATCGGACTGTGACCTCCAGGACCATAAGACGTTAAATTGGGGCTGTTTTAAGCCACAAAATGTATTATGGCAGCAACAGAAACTAACACAGCCTCCAAAGACAGCGGAACGCTGACAGCCCCCTTGTCCCCTTTGCCCCCACCCCTCTTCCCCAGGTTCTTGTCACTGCTGACACCTCTGTAAGGGCAGACAACCTAACTGGATTTCCCTGAAAGCAAAACGTCAAGCTGCTTCATTTCAGCAGTGGTTTCCAGCAGTCCACTCAGGAGGTACGAGGGAGGCCAGGGGCGACAGGGGCCGCCCTGCCTGTGCCCCGGAGCCCGGGCGGGGAGCCAGGATCCGCCTGACAACTGTGGGGACAGCAGGAGTCTCCCCAGACAGGAGGCCGCATCTGAGGACAGGGAACACCCCAGGCCTTGGGATCCCGAGTTCTCGTCCACACCAATTAGCTGTGTGACTTCCAGCACATTCCTTCATCCTCTCCGTCGGTTTCCTCACTCATAAACCAAGGATAGCCATCCTGCCTTGCCTCTTCCGCGTCAGCTCTGAGGATCAGGTGAGAAATTGTCTACGGCGCACTATTTTCCCATCTGACTGGGAGGGAGGACAGAGGGGTCAGGAGACCAATTTCTACCTTAGGCCATACCGGAAACCAGTTCATTGTGTGTGATCTCAAACATCCCACCTCTGGGCCTCAGGCTTCCCATCTGTGCATGGAAGGGACCAGGTCACGTGAACGGAGGCCTCTTCCCCATCTGAGGCAGAGGATTTTGGTTTCTGCCACTCTCCCATCGCCCCCTCCTGGAACTTTCAGGAACTACACCAGCCTGCTCCCCTTGTCTCTTTCCCAGGATGTGAACCAATCACCAACGCCCCCCTTCTCCCCAGACCCCGACACCAGCCGGATCCCCCAGCCCAAGGATGCCACAGCCCACTGTGGCTAAACAGGCCAAAGAACCCTGTGCCGAGAAGCAGCTCGGCCGAGTGAGTCCCGGGCAGGAGCACGAGCCTCGCCTGCAGCGCGGAGGGAGAGCGGCATTCCCGCCCCCACCAGACCCTCACCAGGGCAGGCGCTGCCTCTGCCCTCCCCACACACCACTCCACTCTGCGTGCGGGAAGAGGAGAGGTGGGAGTGGAGGGGCTGAGCCCATGAAGGAAGAGAAAGAAAACCTTTCAACTATTAAATCTGTTTAGTAAAGACAATTTCGCTTATACAAAACAACGACAGTTTACAACAATCTGAGTGCTGGACACACTGTCAGAGGCGGGGAGGCGCTACAGACCCTCGGAGCCCTTCCCTCACAACCCGAGGAGACCCTGGGCCCCCCACTGCCCTGCCCCTGAGGGAGATGAAAGCTGAAGTACTGCTGCCACCCGCTGGCCCAAAGGGACCATGGTACAGAGGACCCCTCCCCATGCTGCTCCTCACCAACACTGGGGGGGCCACTCCCCTCCCCTCACTGGCCTGTACACACAAAGCTGAGTTGTTTGGGGTTGGGGGAAGTGGCTGAGGGGGAGGGGCAGAGTTGGGACATCTTTGGTGCAAAGACTCCCCCACCCACCCACAGGCCACACGATGGAAACTGCGGGAGGACCACAGAAGTGGCGCTGCCTTTGCCCACAAGGGGTAGCTGGCCGATGCCCCCAGAGCCCGGGAGAGACACTCAAAACGCAGAAGCTTTGTGTCACTTATAAACTGGCCAGGCTCACACACGTGAGCTGAGAGGAGGCCTGCGGAGAAACGGCTAAAAACGTAAGAGAAATAAACAAGAATGGGTTAATAACGGCGGGGAAGGGAGGTAGAGAGGTTACTGTAGGTCAGCGCCTCAGAGGACTCGGACCAGCACTAAATGGGGAGTGGGGGTCCTAGGGATGGGGGGGTCCAGTCTTCCTGATTGTTGTACCAGTGCCTAGTCACTCCTCTCCACCTCCCGGAACCAGTGAACAGAGGCAGGCCTTGGAGGGCCTGGCTCAGAATCTGGACAGGCTTTCCAGGCACTTTGGCAGGCCCAGCATGGGCAGGGTAGGCCCAGCATGGGCAAGGCAGGCCCAAGGAGGGCGAAGGTTGTTGAGCCACAGCAGGGCCCCCTCCCTCTGCAGCCCTGCCTGCCCCTGACCCCTCAAATGCACAGTCCCAGGCACAGATCCAGGCACACGTGCATGGGCGCACACACACACACACACACACACACAAACACACTCACACTCACTCCTATCCATCCGGCACACTGGTGATGTCTGAGGGCTCCAGTAGAGGAGGTGGGTGGCATCCTGGCCCCAGCCCTCCATGGCCTTGAGCTCCCGGAATGCCTCAGCCAGCGGGGACCTCAGGCTGTAGTGGGAAAACAGAGAGGGCAGATGGGACAACACAGGGCCACTCCCTGTACCAGTCTCCACAAATACCCTTTAACAAACCCCAAACCCTTGCAGTATCGAGAGCGGAAGGGGTTTGCGGGAGAGGAGAAGTGGGGAAAAGAACAATAAAAGAAGTTTCATAAAAATTCTAAGTCAAATTACTGTTAAAATTGCAAAATGAGCACAGGTTCAAGAGCCTCTTGCTCCCTTCTCTCCACGCCCTCCCACCACCCAGTCTCTCCCTCTCTGGGGTGGCCAGAACCAAAGACAGAATTCAGCCTCTGACGAGGTTCAGGGCTCCATGTAGCCAAGGAGGAGGGGACGTGGAAGTGGATTGTTCTGTGTCTCTTCATTTAAAAAACAGACTCAGGTCGAGAGTTATTGCTTGTCCTCCAGCGGAGCAGGACGGCTCGGCGGCTCAGTGAGCGAGGGCCGCGGCCTCCAGGGCCCGCGCTTTCTTCCGCCTCTTGAGAAGCAGAGGGTTGGACGCGTCTTCAATCTTTTTTATCTTGATCTGTTCGTAGTCCACACGCATTGTGGCCAAGGCACTGGTCATCTCCTCCTGGGGGCAGGGGGTGGCACCAAGAGAGACACATGAGACGAGAGCCACAGAGGAGAGCAGGAGGAGGGGTCAGAGTGGAGCAAAGAGAAGAGGACAGGCTGGTCAGCAGGTCAAGGGCTGAGAGCAGCCCCAGCCCCGGCAGTGCCACCAGGGCTTGGGCACAGCATGGCCACCGCTCTCCGAGAGCCACGGGCGGCCCTGTAGGGAGGCAGCAAGAGCCCCGGGCCAGGAGTCAGGAGACCTGGGCTCTGGCGGCCTCAGCCAGTCACTAGCTGTGTGACCGTGAACAGGTCACTCCCCCTCTCTGAGCCTCAGTTTCCTCATCTGCAAAATGAGATGGGACCAGATGGCCTCTCAGGTCCCTTTAGAGACCCAGGAAGTAGAGGGCTGGGAGGAAACAGCCACGGCCCAGTCTAGACGGGAACACAGAATCCTCTGCCCACAACCTGGCCAGGGAATTGGCTCAGAGTCACTGTTGCTGTTGTGACGGCCATCTCCTGGCATGAGAGGATGCAGAACCAAACCCTCCCCGGCCAGCACCACTGCTCACACCTGGGCGCCCCCACGAGCCGCCTCCCCCAGCCCCTCCGGGCAGCGGTTCCCCTCACCTTGACATCCTCCCACCGCTCCTTGTCCTCCTTCAGGACGCGGCTGGTGTGCAGTGGGGTTTGAGGGACCTTCGTTGATTGCTGAGGGGAGAGAAAAGGGGCCCAGGTGAAAGCCTGGGGCAGGGCAGAGTCCTGGCGAAGCCCCCGTCCCAAGGGACAGTCCCAGGCAGCCAGGTCTCTCCAGCCTGCCAGGCTCACCATGATCCAGGGGTGGTTCATGAACTCCGTGATGGTCATCCTCTGAGTGGGCTCTGTTTTCAGCAGGTTCCGGATAAGCATCTTCACTGTGGGGGTGGGGCAGGAGACAGAGCCAGCTCAGGAGCCACTCTCCTCCCCTGTTTCTTTCCACAGTTTTCCGGGAGAAACCAGGTTTCAAGGGGGGTCGCGTGGAGGCAGACCGCCTAAGGAGATGGCCCTGAGGCCCATTATGGCTACACCGCCTGGCAGGGCCTACACAGCCCGTGCGCCTGGCCCGCACGAGGCCCTTCACACAGGCAGGGCATACCAGAAGGTGTGGGCACAGGAGCAAACCCATAACTACACCTCCCACGTGAGACGGATGCCCACAGGGACACGAGGGAGCGCGCACACGCACACACAGGCATGCTCACTGGGCTCCTTACCTTCCTCTGATACTTCTGACCATTCAGGGTTGGGAAATTCATACTGGCCCATTCGGATGCGACTCTTCATGCCCGGAGAGATGGCAAGGCCGTGGTTGGAATAGAAGGGGGGATACCCACACAGCCTGAGCCGAGAGGAAGCAGGAAGAGAGGGACAGAGCTGGTGTTATTTTGGGGCCCTGCACCAGGAACAGAGTGAGAAACAGGCTTCTTCTTGTAAAGGTCACAGAGAAATTGGAACTCGTTGACTCAGGCACAATATAGTAAGTTGAGGGCAGGGCCCGGGAATCCAGCATACCAAGTGTCTATATGGCACATTTTCCTGCCCGTGAACTAGTCTGTACCCACCACTTAGCTATCAGAATCTGCTAAGCCGTGTTAGCAGGGGATTCCCAGGGACTCCCCCACCCAGAGGAGAATGCTAACCTCTGCCTCTTCCTCTCCTCCTGGAGAAGTACAGGCCTCCGCCCAGCCAAGCCCAGTCCAGCCCTGGCCCCTCCCAGGTGGCTCCCCAGCATACTCACAGGATGTACATGATGACACCCAAGGACCACATGTCACAGGACTTGTCATACTTCTCTGGACCCAGCACTTCTGGAGCTGCAAACCAAAGGTCAACAGGGATAGGCCTGGACCTCAGGACACTGAGATCGTCTCCAGTTTCTCTGTGGATAATGCCCCCGTCCCAACCCTTCAGCCATGATGTTGGGACAGTGACTAGGGGTAGGAGGGGGAAGAGCCATCACCCAGCCCCAGAGATGGACGGAGGGGAGCAGCAGACCCTGTTCCAGGAGGAGCCCTAGGCTGGAATCTTAAGATGAAACAATTCCTGAACTGCAAGAGCCTTTCAGACCCACAGTGTCCATCTAATTTGACAATCGTGCTTTGAGGGTATTCTATGCCAGTCAGCAGCGGCTGCAGAACCCAATCTGAGCCCGACTCCAGAGGGAATCTGACAGCAGCAATGGCTCTTCTCAGCAAAGTGCATGTGTGCACAAAATCCTGCCATCATTTCAGGCGGAGAACTCCCTAGAATGCCTCAATCCCAGCTCAACTCTGACAAGCCCTACTTCTGGCCCGTCGCATCAGAACCAGCCCAGGAAGGGCTGGAAGACATGACTCCCCTAGGACCTGGGGCCCCTGAGACCTGCAAGAGGACAGTCTGAGAAAAGCTCTGGAAAGACGAGCCCCTGGGCCTCCTCCAGACTCACCCACATAGTACGGCGTATAACAAGGAGTGGTCAAAGAGTTGTGGCTGGTGGTTTCCTTGGCAAAGCCAAAATCAGTGAGTTTCAGAATGGCGTTGGGCCTTTTGGAGGTGTACAAGAGATTCTCAGGCTACAGAAAGAGACACAGGTAAATGACAACCCTGCCGAAGCTGAGAGGCTACTAGAGATGAGAAGGGTGACGCTGCCTGCCTGCCTTCATGCACTCAACAGTCATGTGTCCAGCCCCAAGGGTCGGCACGCCACATGGAACATCAGCTCCCTGCCTTCTGAGAGCTTACAGAGTGCTTGGAGAGAAGAGATTAACGCAGAGAACCAGCAATGAACACCACAGGGACACAGAAGCCAAAGGGTGACAGTGAGGTGCTGACTGAGGAGGACCAGAGGGCTGAGCGTGGCCACAGAAGGCTTCACTCTTGGGTTTCGGGGTTTGCCCAGAGAGGGCAGGCCCTGTGGGGCGGAGAATGGCGCCCTGCCCCACTCTGCCTCAGGAACCGAGTAGCAAGGATGCAGAAAGACTGGGCAACCTTTCCTAGGGTCACCATCACCCCGTGCCCCATGGCCTGTGCAGCACCTGCGTTGGGGGGAGGGTAATAAACAGCTGGCACCTTGACATCCCGATGAGCAATGTTGATTGAGTGCAAATACTGGATGGCCTCCCCGATGCTCTTCATGATTTCCGACGCTTCTGCAGAGAAGAGAGGTAGGAGAGGGAAAGAAGTCACAAGATGTGTCATTAAGTTTGACAAGTCAACAAACTAGCCCTCCCGTCATGCAGACTAAGGCTCCCTCCATCCACCACCCACCCCAGAAACCGAGAAACCAAGAGTTCCCTGGCTCAGCTGAGGATGACAGCCTGGCAGCGAGCTGGAGGAGGCAGCAGGCCTCAGCACCTTCCATGAGAGCAGGCATTGTGGAGGGCCCCTTCAGACACCCGCTGCCCTGCCTGCGCAAGGCCTTCCCCACAACAAACCCTCTCTACCTCTTTCTGTGAATGCTTGGTCTCCTCGGTCCTGGATTCGGCTAAAGAGTTCTCCACCATCCAAACTGAAACAAAGGCAGCATTAGGTCCGGGGAGCACAGCATCCTGCCACTCCTCTCCATTGCCCTCAAAGAATCCAGCACTGACGTCTGAGGCTTCAGGGTCCAGCCCAGGCAGCCCTCAGAGGGTAGGGGCCCGAGCAGGGAGTGGGCACAGGCAGGGCTGCTCACCACTCCATGACAATCAGCAGGCACTTCCTCCCCGCGTACAGATTCTCATAGACGTCCACGATGCGCACAATGTGAGGGCACTGGGAGGCCCGCCAGTGCAGCTCCACCTCGCGGCGGGCCTTGGGGCAGTCCTGAAGCATCTACAAGGCAAACAGCCTCCTGGGTAATGAGCTGTCTCTGCAGGGGGACAGCAGGCTACTGCTCCACACGGGCCCATTCCAAGGCCCTAGTGCACATGCCCAGTGACATACCACAAACTCCACATAACTCGTCCCCCACCAGCCCCCTCGGCATTTTTCCTGGCCTCTCCTTCTCCTAAATCCTGACTGAGAGCTTTGCAGCTCCCTTCCCTGCTCTAAAAGAAACCTCAGGATGACCTCTCACAGGGCCTTGACAGCTACACTGAGACCAGCCCTTGACCATTCTGTCCAGCTGGGCCCTTCCCCAGCCAGGGGCATGCAGTCTATTCTAGAAGGCAGGCAGCAGTTGGACACTAGAAGACAAGGGGTAAAGGAGGCAGAGAGAGACAGACAGACTGAGGAAAACCAACACAACAATGGAAAGAGGCCTAGCGAGAGGAGATACTCCAGAATCAACAAGAAAAGTTACCTCCACAATCCCTCAAACCCAGCACACCACATCCAGAGCAATGTTCTTTCTACGTCTGAGGTTTACTTCCTTCAAGCAACAGAGAGCCTCAGGAGTCAGCCCGATGTGTTCTGAATCTCAGTTCTCGCTAGGGGTACAAGCTTGAGCAAGTTTCTGAACTCAGGGGTGTTCCTCACGTCCCTTCCTCTTGCATGGACCAGGTGGCCAGGGGCATTAAAGGAGCCTGGATCCCTCACCAGCCTCAGGGGCTACATCTTGACTAGTCCACGCCGGTCTCATTAATTCCAGGCCCTCTACTAGCGATTAGTTGGGAACAAGCCTAAGACCCAACACTGGCCAAGAAGGACTCTGTAGGAAATCTGCCGAGAGGCCTCTTAAAGGAGCACCAGGACCCTGAGTCACCTCCCCTGCATACAGCACCAGAGCCGTGGCAGTTCTCTTGGCACCATAAGGGGTACCTGCCTAAGAACATAAACCAATGCAACCAGGAGAGGTGGCGACTGCCTGGATCCTTGGTGACACCACCAAGCATCCCTCATGACTGCTTTTTAGTGAGAGAACAATCTTTCCTTACTTTTTAAACCCCTCTTAGGAGAATTTTTTTTATTGCTCAGAGCCAAGGCATTTGATATACCCCTTTGTAAAATGGGGATAGATTTGTCGTGAGGATTAAAGGAAACAATTCTGCAAAGCGTCTAGCAGCACGCGGGGCATGTGCTCCATAATGGTAGCTGTCACTTTCATTACACGGCACAGACATCAAAATCATTGCAACAAGAACCCTCACAGACTGACACCTCCGTGGGAAGTCAAGGTGAGCCCTGCCCAGTAGAGTTAGATGCCAGAGTGTGCAGGACACAGCCGGGCTGAGAAGCAAACAGACAAGCAGAGGGAAGGCGTGCAGGCAGCGAACAGGGTGGGAACCGGGGCACTGACTGTGAAGGAACAGAGCTGCAGTGGGTGGGCAATGCAAAGGGAGGGACCTGCCAGAATGGGCATGAAGTTCGGTGAGTAAGATCCCTCAGCCAGGGTGAGGCCAGATTTCACAGAAGGCAGGGAAAGGCAATCACAAGAACTGCCAACAGTAAAACTACGTTCACTAGTGCTGTGGTCCATGATATGCTGGGCCTTTTCTAAATACACAACAATTGCCATTTTACGGGATGAGGAAACTGAGACTCAGAGAAGCAGAGCGTGCAAGGCTAAGTTCCCGGGGAGAGGCAAAGCCAGGGTTGGAACCCACACCTGGTGGATTCTGAAGCCCAAGTCTTTTCCACGACTCCATGCAGCTTGTAGAGCAGGGGTGGAGGCTGGGACTTGTCAGGCGGGCCCGCCAACTGCAGACTGACTTTGCAGAGGCAATCATCCAACTGGTGCCCAGATAGAGCAGACAGGAGACGAGGTCCCCATGGGGCGACACTGCCACCTAGTGGCCATCTGTGGACACTGCACAGGCCCTGAGTTCTGTCACCTTCAACTTCATTTGGACGGACCACAGACAGGTCTAGGTGCTGACCTCTTTCATTTGCATGTAACTCAACTCAACGAGCATGCATTGAGCTCCTACTACGGGCCACACATTGTGCTGGATGCCAAGAGCAAAGAGAAGAGTCCTGATCTAAAAGAACTCAGACTGGCGGGGTGTGGGGCACGAGGGGAGGCGGACACACAGAAAATGCTTATAACCCAGCGAGATAATGTGCTGAAGACTGATAAGTTCCAAGGCTCAGGAGCAAAAGGCCTCAGAGCAGTCAAACACGAGAGACCTCTCCCACCCCCTCCAGACACACTGGAACTGAGGACCAGAGGAAGAATGAAAGTTGTCAAGTTGACTCAGAGGCAACAAGCAGTCCTGGATTTCCAGTGGAGAGACAGGCCTGGGTGTGGAATCTGTTCACTTCTGGTTGCACAGCTTTGAAGAGGTTTCCCTTTCTGAGCCTGCTGTGCATCTCTGAGTTGGGGTACAATACCTGCCCGGCCCCTCCCTCACAGAGCCCCGTAAGCATCTAACGAAATAACACCTCCAAGGTGCTGTGCTCAGATGGGCGCCCGTCACTGTAAACCAGCAGCAGCCCCGCCGCAGCACAGGGCCCTCTCTGGCCCCTCTGAGTCGAGGCTGGAGTGCACTGACGTAGCCCGTACAAGCCAGCAGCAAGACTGCGGGCGGGGTTTCTGTCTGTGGCCCGGTGGCCACCACCTGGGAACCAGCTCCACGCTCTACGCAACCAGAGCTGTGCTAAGTGAGGACGCACGAGGCCCAAACCCCAGCACGCGCCCTCCGCCCCTCCTGAGCTCAGAGCACACACTCCAGGTTCTGCTCTTTCTGCCTTAGACATGTTAGAGTGTGTGGCATTAGGCAAAAGAGAATGTGCAGCCAGAAAGCCTGGGGCCACGCTCCCCCTCCAGCCGGACACTCAGCTCTTCATCTGGTAGAGGAGCCGGATGGTCCTAGTACAGAATGTCGCCTTAGGAATCACACACAACTCGCATCCCGGTTCTGCACTTCTCAGCTTGTGCGAGAAAAGCCAATCTACCTTTCTGAAAAGGGTTTCCTCAGCTGTAACACGGGATTCAATTTAGCAAAATATGTAAGTTGAAAAGTGTAGTATTTTTAAATTCTGAGAGAAACACAGGAAGAATTTCCCATGAAGACCAGTAATTGACATCCAGGTCCACGTATCAGAAATCCCTGAAAGGAGGTGAAAACTGGCCCAAGTGATGACAAGACCTTTAGCCAGGTCAAGCGGGCAGGGTGGCCGACATCACAGAGGAAGAGCCACGAAGAGCCAGAGGCCCTGCAGACGGGCACAGTGCCGAAAGCCTGGAGCCAGGTAATCAAGAATGTGCTAATCTGGAGAGCAGGGCAAAGTACAGAACAGCAGGGCAGGTGCCCGAGCTCCAAGCCAGAGCAGAGACCGGGAGAGAAAACTGGGCTCCTAGGGTGCCACCCGGGGCCACCAGCAGAGGGGTGGTGGCGGCAGGTTCAATCAGAAGCCAGAGAGCCCACAGGAAAGGCTGCTAGCTCTCTGGCACAGACAAGGACAGTGGAGGCCAAAGGGCCTGGGACCACAGCCCTGAGGGCCCGAGTCTGAAGGAAGGAAGGCTCTCCTCACTAAACAGCCACCAGGCCTTAGACAAGGAATGCCTCTAAGGGATTGTGAAATATTCTGAGGCCATGCTAAGCCTGGAATGGACCCTGTGACTTGCCTGGGCTTACCGCTGTTTTGCCTCTAACTCTCTTGCACCCTGGAAAAGGTCAATTGTTGCATGTGCTGGACTGCAATGTAACAGGGAAGGCCACTGACCAGGCACGGCAGGGGCCAGGGGCCAGGCCACAGAGCCTACCACTTGGGAGGGGGCCTCTAAGTTACAGTGGCAACAAGGGAGATGCAGGAGCTCTCCTCAAATACTGTTCCATGCCTCTCTGTCTTTGCCAGAACCTGGAAGGAAGAGGGATGGTCTCCCTCATTTCCCCACACCAAACCTTCCATCATGCGGCCACACGAAAAGACTCAGGAGTAGTCAGCATCCTGAGCCTCGCCGACCCAGGGAAGAGGAAAGACACACAACCCAGGGGCCTGAGGGACTGCTCACCAGCAAGGCAGACATGAGGACAGGAGGGAAGGCACAAGCCCTGGACCCCAAGGGATTGTGCCCTCCACAAGCTCCACCACTTACCAGGTGTGTGAACGCGGCAACGTTTCTAATTGCTTTGAGCCTCAGTTTCCTATCTGTTAAATAAGACCATAACAGGACCTACCATACGAAATGAGTTAACACATGAACATCACGTGAATTACTAGGAGCGTGCTGGCACACAGTGAGCACTGTATCAGTGTCTGCTATGATTACTCTGCCCCCCACGCCCCCATGTGTCAGGGAGGCACTGGGCTGGGCAGCTGGGATCCCGTTCACGCCCATCTCATTTAAGGTGTTATTAATAGCTCCAGGCACCGGGCAGGGGGGACCCAGAACACTGGGAGGGAAGCAGGCTTTGGCATCCTAAGCCCTGAGCTCTCCCTCTCCTCCCTACACCACCCAGACCAGACAGCTGGGGACGGGGGCGCACATGCATGAGAGAAGGAAGCCATCCCTTCCAAGACTGAGTTGCTGCCAAGAGTGATGCGAAAGTCTGAATCAGGCTGAGTGTGTTGCCGGCGTGTGGCGTGTGTCGTTAAACAAGGCCTCCTCTGCACAGGCAGCAGGAGGTCAGGGCGAAGGCAGTGCGTCACGCACCAACCCCTCAACCTGTGGTCCGGGCCCGCCCACGCCCCTCCCATACCACACAGAGGGGGGCTGATCTGGGCACTTTGCCGGGTGGAAAAAACAAGAGGACTTGGGAGGGAGGGCTGCTGCCATGGTTCCAGCAACCTCCTCAGCACAGAGCAGACGGCCAGTAGGAGGCAGCCGAGGATCCAAGGAGCCTGTGCTCCTGGGAGTGCTCATGTTAAATGGGTGCTAAGTACTCCCAATGGGGAACCCTCACACCTGCCCCAGGAGGAAGCATCCTATTTTGGAAGGGAGAAAACTCAGGCTCAGAGAAGCCAAGACATTAGTCCAAGGACTTTCAGACAGCTGTCCGTGGCAGGGCTGGGATTTGAACCCATTCCCACTGCTCTCAAAGCCCCTTTTCTACCACCCCATCGTAAGGCAAAGGGTACAAACTATCCCGAGACTGTCCGCGCCATCAATAGCCAAAAACAGGGACTGAAACGTACGTATGCCTTAAAGTGCAAACCCCTTGATCTTGAAATCCCACTTTTAGAATTTACCCTAAGGTACTAATCCTAGATGGAGCTTTCAGCATGTATACATCTTGACCACCATTTACCTTAACTAGACACAGCTAACGAGCTGAGTGCCCAGCAATAGGCAACAGAGGCTGCTTTTTTTTTTTAAGTGCATTTACCTATACAATCTATAATTATTAAAACAATGCTTCAGAAGGATAGTCAATGGGAAATGGATTCCTAAGTGCCCATTAGACTCTCAGTCACCATCGTTGTCACTGTCAGTGGCAGCACTCTATTTTTTTTTTTTTTTGGAGCACAAATCCTAATCTTAGCTACTTTCTGATAAATAAATTTAAAGAAACTGATAGTAAATGAAAAAGCAAGTTACAAAGCCTTCCATATGTATATTTATTTATATCTGTGTGTGTGTGTATATATGTATAACAGGAAGGGCATTCATATTCAGTAAAATGTTAATAGTCATTATATCTGCAAGATAGGATTACAGATGATTTAATTTCCTTTATTATACCTTTATTTTCTAGGGGATTTACAATTACTATATGTACTTTTTAAAGAGGTTAAAGAAGCTTAGCCCTCCAAATTTTAATCAGAGGCTGTCATCCACATGCCCAGGTCCTGCGGCCAGGGAGTGGCAGCTGAGGGCTGCCAGGCAGCTCTGCCAGGCAGCTCAGACAGCCCTAGTCCCTGGATCAGGGGCTGCCCTCTTGGAGTCTTGAACAGGAAAGCAGCTCACGCTCAGGGGGTGCAGGCTGCTGCATGGGGGAGGGGGGTGCCTACACCTTTCTGCCTAGGAAGGGGAGAAGATAAGGAGAAATGTAGTGCAACCTGTTCACTCGTTCTCTGTCCTGTTCTAGCTCCCCTTGGCCTGATCCGGCCTGATCCAGCCCTCCCCAGCTCCCCAGCTCCCCAGCTAGGAGTAGGGTATCCATGTCTGGCTCAAAGATCTTTGGACCTCTCCTTTCAGCCTGAATCTGGGGACCTGAGCCCCCCACAGCCCCATAGTAGCGAAAAAGGGAGGTGTGAAGAGGTCGAGAGGCTGCAGGCCCAGGACCTGTTGCCCTTACATCATGTATTATCTCTGCCAGGGCCCTCCAAAACCCCCATCCCAGGATCTGAGCCAGGGAGGGAAAGAGGGAGGAGACACAAGGCACTTGATCTCACCGCCAGACTGCCCCACTCAGCAGGGCCTGGAGGGCCCTGGGTGTGCCGCACACTGCTTTGGAGGGTGCAGGCATGCAACGGACAGCAGGACAAATAAGGCCCTGCCCCATGGAACTCACATTTTAATGCAGGAGGCACACAATAAACAAGCTTTCTTTTTAATGTTTAATTACGCATTGTGGTTTGTGCTGCCACAAAAGCAGCAATGGTGGTGAGGGAGCTCCTCCTATCCCCCAAATTACAGGGAGCTGCTTAAGGCTGGAGAGACGTGTCACACTTCTCTTTTTATCTACCCAGCTCAGGAACGTAAGAAATGACAAACAGATAAGTCTTGGTTGAAATGATGGTCTTCCTCTACATCTCTGGGGGGAAAAAAAGAGTATGCCCCACTTCTCGAATCTCTGCAAAGCTCAGCAAGGAGCAACTGATGATCCTCCTCTAGAAATTAAAGATAAATCTCACAGCAGATTTTTAAAATCTTAGAAGGCTGTCGAAATGAAAGGTTCAGAAGGGCGTCATCGGGGTCCCTCACGTTGGCGCACGCATTCCTAAACATTTGGCTGGAAGGTAAAAGCAGTTCTCTATTTGGTGCTGACTTTCATTAATGTGATGGGTACAAGTCCCCACCCAAAACAAAGCCAAAATTGACAATGGGGAACCCAGTACCAACAGCCTTCAAACAAGTGTGCCACGCTACCGGGAGAGGAGCACGACCTCCCCCCGGTCCCCACCCTCGCTCTCCAGGACCTGCCCGGAGCAGCTACAGAGGACCGAGGTTCAACAAAAAGGCAAGAGGCTTAAAAGCCACAGAGTAAATGACAGATTTTTTAAAATATTTGCAACACCTGATGGATAAAAGGCTAACGTAAGTCTGGCAAATCAGCTGTAAAAGATTAACAATCCAATACAAAAATGGCCAAACAACAAGGACAGGCGGTTCAAAGAGAAAGAAACACAGGTGGCCAAACGAAGATGCCCGCTACAACTCATTAAGAGAAACGTTTATAAAAACAATGACGATAATTTCACAGAATGACAAAAAATTGTTTCAATGTTTGACCAAAAACAAAACAAAATAAAACTTCTGCGTTTATGCAAAGATTTGGGGGGGAAAAGGCACTCTCTCATATACTCAGTAGGGATACAAACTAGCATATTTTGGGAGGAATTTGGCCGTATCTATCAAAATTGTAAATGCTCAAACCTTGGACCCAATAATTACCCAGCTAGGAAATCATCCTACAAATACATTCCTAAAGCATTTTAATGGCAAAAAACTGGTAAGAACCTAAAAGTCAACGTGAAGGAGCTGGTCAGATAAGTGGCCGCGCATTGAGACAACAGAGTGCTGCACAGCCTTGTGAAGGAGCAAAGCAGGGCCCCACCGCCCTGTGGGGAGAAGCGGATGCTAATAAACGGGAAAGCAGACAAGGAACTGGGCGATACTTGGCTTTTTAATTAATGTTCTAATTTTTCTTTAATGAAGCTGCATTCACATTACTTAAGTAACTTTTAAAGTATATTCATAAAGAAATAAACATACCAAAAGGTTAATTAGTGGTTAATTATAAACAGTGGTAATAGGTAACATTTTCTTCTTGTGTTTTTTAAATTTCCAAAAATAAAAAGTGCTGACTAGGGACCACCCCGTGGCCGAGTGGTTACGTTCGAGCTCTGCTTCGGTGGCCCAGGGTTTGGATCCTGGGAGCGGACATGGCACCGCTCATCAGGCCACGCTGAGGCGGCATCCCACATGCCAAAACTAGAAGGACCCACAACTAAAAATACACAACTATGTACCGGGGGGGCTTTGGGGAGAAAAGGGAAAAATAAAATCCTTAAAAAAAAAAAAAAGTACTGAATAGAATGTGAAATGTAATACCAGTTGAGTGGTTTTGTTGTTGTTTTGTTTTTTAAGGTAGAAGGGAAAAGATATAGGACTTGTGGATGCTTAAATTTTCTGGAAGTATTTACCCAAAAAAATGGTAGGTGTTGGCCACTGGAGAGTAGAAACTAGAGAAAAGCTTGTATTTTTCCTTTTTTCCTTTTCGTTTTACATCTTTCTGCGTTGTCTGGATCTTTACCATCTGCATTTCTTTCTTTCTAAAAATTAAGTCGAGGGGTTTAGATTCTGAAGTACAGAATGCCTCAGGTCTTATGACCCCTGACCTGAAAAGGTAACCCCTTATCTGTGCCCTAAAAGCAAGCCGACCTTCCTGGGAGAGCGGGAGGGGAGTGGAGACACAGATCCCCCTCTGGCGGCAGGAGGGCGAAGGACCTGGTGTAACTAGTGTGCGGCTAACCCAGTTGATGCAAAGGCCTGGCATCTTTCTGGAGAATATAACCAACATCTGGCAAAGAGCAGGCCCGGAACCAGCCCTGCCACCCACCTGTGACCCACATGGAGATGCCACTGCACAGGGTGAGCTGCCAACCACTCTGCAGACTTGAGTAGGAAACCAAAAGACTCGGGGACACAGATATCTCTGTTTCTTCCAGCAGACAATCACGACTTTGAAAGAGAAACAGGAATTTTCATGTATACCGCACCAACCATGTGTCAGGTGCACTTTATATATAGAAAATATGCTACATTTAAGCCTAACAGCGCTCCGGAATAGAGTCAACTGCTGTCTCCATTTACATATGGCAACCAAGGCCCAGAGAAGTAACTTGCCCAAGGCCACAGGGCTCCTAAGAGAGAGAGCCAAGATTCAGACCCGATTCAGACTCTAACCCACAGGTTCTCTTTTTTTTTCACTACAAACAAGGCTTTGCCAAACCAACCCCAAGCTGCTGCTATCAGTTCACTGTTGCCCTATCTCCTTCCTCCTACATGTCTCTCTCCCGCTCTGTTCACAGGCCTGCCCATTTATCTCTGCACCCTCCAGGCCCAGAGCAGAGCTGAGTGCAGAAGAGTCACAAGAGAGACTGAGCGACTGCACGGGCAGGCTACATATCAGAGCAACTCCACAGGCCGCGGCCCACAGCAAGATCCAAGGCCTCTTCCCTAGGACACAGGCAGAGGATGGGAGAAGGAAACATACTCAACTCTCCAAGTTGGCTTTAAGCTAAAATCTGAGGGACAGGAAGAAAAATGCGACGTTCTTGGGCCAGCCCCGGTGGCCTGGTGGTCAAGTTTGGCATGCTCTGCTTCAGCAGCCCAGGTTCAGCTCCCCGGGGTAGACCTACACCACTGGTCTGTCAGGGGCCACGCTGTGGCAGCAGCTCACATGCAAAACAGAGGAAGATTGGCAACAGATGGTAGCTCAGGGCAAATCTTCTTAGGCAAAAAAAAAAAAAAATGCCATGTTCTTTGTAGTACCTAGGTATGACTTTTAAAAACCCAAAGAGATGAACAAATTATCAAGAGGAATCAAGATGGAAAGGTCAGGAACACCGCTTCTGGCCCATGAGGCCTCCATTGATTTGACCCTATCCAACTGACAAGCAAATTTAAATTTTTAATTGGAAGTGACAAATGCAATCTCATCTTCACCATTCGCATTCAGTGGAATGAGATTCACGGCATGTATACCTTAACCAACAGATCTAAGGGAGGTGGAGGGAGCCGAGAAAGTGGAAGAAGAGAAGGGTCCTACAAACAAAGAGGGCAGTACACACACACACACGCCACACACCCCAACCCTGACAACTCCTCATGCCTAAGACTAGAGAACAGCCGACGGAGGAGAGAAGGAAAAAGAAGCAGAAGTTAAGTAATTATTGTGGTAGCATATGGGAGAATACCTGGTCAGAGGCAGAAGAGAGGAACCAGTCTTCCCTGCACAGTTAGCAGAAACGGCCCAGACACAAGACAGAGCTGAAGTCACTGAACACAAACTTGAGGACATCTGAGAAGGACATGGAAGCTTTTTTCTGCTTAGAGCAGGGCACCTGACAAATTCTTGTCTCACCTTACTCAAGAGTTCACCTCTCACCCAGCCGAAGATACAAGGAAGGGAACTGCCACCCTGACCTCACTTCTGACCAGGAACCAAAGTCTAGTGGATGATGTTAAAAAAAAAAAAGAAACCTTAGTTAGCAAAAACAATAATAACAACAAGAATACCACATTGGGAGGAAGCAAGCTTGTCATTTTTGAGTTCAAAGGAGGGAAGAAAAAACCTGGGGACAAAATAATTGTCTAGCCTAGACTTCCAGAAAACCGATATTTAGATGTTGAGACAAAGGACCATGAGCAGCGGTTCCAAAAGGCAATGCTTTTTGAAAGATAGGGCCTGGTCTCCAACAAGAGGATTCTGAGCATTTAAAACACAATAATCTACCCCAAAAAAACAACAGAGAGCCACAGATGGTAAGGCCACAGCACAGGGAGCTCTGATGAGCTCAGACATTAGCAGATGTGTCCAAAGACACGAATGACGGCACATACCCAGAGAGCGGGACGTGGGCTCCTGAACAGAATGAGCAGGGCTGGGGAAACGCAAGAACTACTGGAAGCATGTCGTGAGCCTATATGCAAAGCTGTAAGAACCAGGGAGGAAGTAGGCTCCAAACGGGGACAGAGGCTCTAATCCACAAAGTGACAGAGTGGGGGGACCTTCATCTCCAGTACGTTCCATCTCTTCCCTCAAGGAGAATGCTCTTCAGGCCGGAACAAGCAAAACACCGACACGCACACGCTTAAGGGAAACTCAAATCCAAGCTGGACCAAGAACCGACTTACAATCATTACCCAAGGATTCTGAGTTAGCAGATGCGGATCTGAGAAGAATCACAGCCCAGGATACGAAAGAATCTGCAGCTGTGATCCCAGAACCACTGACAGTAGTCATTCAGGGGCAGGGGGAAAGGAGCTGGGCGATGCCCTGCTTTTTGGCAGCAGACGTGCCCTCAGCACCCACTCTGCTCCAGGCGCTAGCCTAAACACGGGGATTCAAGAGTGCACAGGCCAGACAAGGAAATGAAACAATATGCAAACAGAATTGCTAATAAGGAGGACTGTCAAACTGGACACTGCCTGCGGCAAAGCTCTAGAACATCATGACTGGACCAACACAACCCGGCCTGGGTTCCCTGGGAGGTCACAGCAAACTAGGCTCATTTCCTTTCTTAGCAGGTTACTCAGTTACAGACCGAAGGAAGGCCAGACACAGGGGCCCTGACTTCTGTAAAATAGGATACAGACACAGACTCCTGCCAGACCTCTGGGATGACAAAGAAAGAGGGGGGAGATGACAAAGCATTTCGATAATACGTGCAATTGTTATAAATGACCAATAATAAAGTGTTTCTTAATGGATCTAGGACAGGCTGAACACACATCAGACTGAACTCCCTGCTCCCTCTGGCTTGCTCCCCGGCCTCCATAAATGACAACGACATCACCATCTAGCCAGGCTCCCAGAGAGACATCTTGACGCAGACACCCTCAGCCTCCCTCCCTCCCCAACAGAACCAATGTGACTTTATCTTTGGAAAGATCTCCCACATCCACCGCCCCTTTTCTATTACTGCCATTTGCCCGGTTCCCCTTTCTCTTGCGCGCTTTCTAACTGGTTTCTACAGGGCAAACTTAATCTGTTCCAACCCATCCTGCGTCAATCCCTGAAAGGCAGATCTGAGCAGGACGTTTTCTTCCTTAAACACGTCCACTGGCTACAGGATAAACCCAATTCCTGGGCCAGCCCATAGCCAAGTAGTAAAAGTTCCGCGTGCTCTTCTTCAGTGGCCCGGGTTCACAGGTTGGGATCCTGGGTGCAGACCTCCTCCACTCATCAGCCATGGCTTAGAGGCATCCCACATATAAAGTAGAGAAGAGTGGCAACGGATGTTAGCTCAGGGTGAATCTTCCCCACCAAAACAAACAAACAAACAAACAAAAAACTCCTTCCTTAACTTGGGTCTTTCCTGGCTCCTACCCATAATATCGCTGCCCTCACCTCCCAACACATTCTCCCCACTTAAGCTACACTGAACTTGTGTCCTCAGACAAGCCAAGCCTTGTCATGACTCCATGTCTTTGCATCCTTCAAGTGTCAGTGCAATGTCACCTCCCCTGTGAAGCCTGCCTGCCATCAGCCCCCTTCCTCTCTGCTCCACAAGCCTCGTGCTGAACTCCTACGTCAGCACTCACTGGCGTTATTTACAACTGCTGCTCCTCCTGCTGTATAGACCTGTGCCTCTTGGAGGCTGGGACCACGTCTCATCCACCTTTTGATTCCAAATCCTACACCTAATACATGTGATTATGGATGTACTGAGTAAATATTTGCTTGTTGACTAAACACAGACACCACCTCCCATGGCAAACCAAGGAAAGCCATCTTTGGTTGAAGACACAGTAGACAGCAAGTTCATCAAACTTGCAAGTGACCAAAAATTGGGCATGTGCTAACAGATTTCTAAAAGGTTACAGTAGCTGAAAACATGGGCCAAAACTAATCCAAAACAAAGCCAGATGTTAGGTTCAAAAAAGTCATCTACGATAGCAGATGATGACAGAGACCTTTCTCAAGTCAGATCCGTATATAACATGATGCGTGAGAGCCGAGGCTCCGAAGGAGGCCAGGTCACCCACTGAGTCCCAGTTCCTCTGTTAACCAGCTGTGGGACCCTGGAAGGTTCCGAACCTTCTTAGACCTCCAGTTTCCTTCAGTGTAATACAGAGATAATAACAGAACCTACATCATATGGTTGTTGTTTAGTTAATAATAATAATGTACTTGCAATTAGAATTGTGCTTAGCTCAATAAGCTCTACTATTATTTTTTGCTGCTGCTGTTGTTAAAAGCTACTTCTAAGAAAAGAGAAGAGAAGCTGTAAAGATTGTGGTTAAAAACAAGGGCCCAGGAATTAGACTGTCCCAAGTGCAACCACCAGCTCTAAGCTTAGCAGCTGCCTGACCTAACAGCCGCCCCACTTTCTAATCAGCCTGTCTTCATCCACTGAATGGGTTAATGATAGTATCTGTGAGAGACATTCACTTTAGCATTATGCCAAATGGGAAAAAAAAAAAAACTGGAGATAAACTAAATGTCCATTAATAGAAAACTGGTCAAATAAATTATGGTATATCCATAACGGTGCATAAAAGAATATTAAATTATCAAAAAGAATGAGGTAGATCTAGATATACTGAGAGCAAAATTTCTCCAAAAAAGAGATTCTTCCATGAAAAAAAGCAAGCTGCAGATTGATAGACATAGTCTGATCCTATTTTTGTAAAATTTTTGAAAAAGCCTAAGAGAAAAACCAAATGAACTGTTGCGTGTGTGTGTGTTCACCCACACTTTCGTAAATACAGATAGCCTGTGCTTTGCACGGGAACCATGCAAACGACTATGCAAAGTATCTTAATCACCAATGGGGAAAATTAAGATTGTTCCGTAACCTTTAAAAGTTTTGTCAAAACATTAAAAACTCTCTGTCAGTTATAAATGAATAAAGAAATGAAAAAATAGTAAAACTAATATTTAGTACACTGTAATAAAAAATATTAGAGACACTGAGAATGAGTGTTTGATTTCTTTGTAAACACTTATCCAGAGTAGTTTGAACAATGCTTGCCTTCTCGTTGTTTAGCACACAGCATGAAGAGAGCATCTTTCCATGCCTTTGTAAACTGCCATACTCCTAAGTTTGGATCAGTTTCCAACATCTCATCCTTTGGCTTTCAATGTTGCAAAACACCTCCAAGAGTGTCTTCAATGAGAAGAATTTATTCTATTTATTCTATTATTCCATCTATGTTCAGCTCGAATTTCACTTCCAGCGTTACCACTGTTCATTTCTTTGGTGAAATTTCATCTTTGTTGACCAATTCCCTCTTTCAGTTGTCCATTTTTCTAAAGTGTCATGAGGATTTATCACTCGGAGATAAGGAGGCAACACACCTGCACACTTTCCTGTCTGTGTGAACTCAACAACAGACGGGCAGTGACCACCACCGACAGACTCCGAAAGAAGGGACGTGTTTGGTCACTGACCACAACAAACATCTGCTACGGATATAGTGATTTGTGGACTGGAGAGCAGGTAGCCAAGTTTGCACACCATGCAACTACTCAGAGTTAATACACCATGACAACTGGAGCGGTCCTTTGAGCCCTGTTATTGGGGGACTGGTGTTATTTAAATAAACCGTGGTAACTGAAATTCACGCATATAGGAACCATGAAAAGCAAGGGCCGCCTGTACAAAGGACATACCAATATGCAAGTACACACACTGAAGAGTACAGTGGTCACCTTCGGGAAGAGCAACATTATTTACGTTTCTTTCAGTGATTAAGTTCTACACCTGGGGAATGGTCTTCAACCTGAGATGATTTTCCCCGACGGGACATCTGAAAATGTCCGGAAATACTTTTGATTGTCACAACTTAGGGGGCATGGTGAGGGCCGCAACTGGATCTTTTAGGTAGAAACCAGGGATGCTGCTAATCCCTACGAAGTATAGGACAATCCCCCACAACAAAGAAGCATCTGGTCTAAAAGGTCAGTAGTGCCAAAGTTGACAAACCCAGTTTTAAACCAAGTAGCTTTTAATCAGTTCTTTTTAATAGTACCTTTTTCATAAAGTAGTGGCAAAGATTAAATGACATGATGGCAAGTAGAAAGTACAAAACAAATGCTATTAATATCAGAGGCTCTAAATGACTTCAAGCTGAATGAGTGTCTTAACACCACCTTAGATTAGTGGCATTTTTTACAAACGTTAACTCATCTGATCCATCGCATGATGTCGCTGCCAAACAGTGAACATCATCTTCAGCTCACTGACACATCAAGACAGGAGTCCAGACCTAACCACACTCTGCGCTTCTCAGACCACATCGAGAATCCAGTCCTCACTGCTGGGCAACACATTTGAAACAGAGTCTTAAAATCCCAAAGGATGATACTCAGGATGTAAAAGGTCTGAGAACCATGTCACACGAGAAACAGTTCAATAAACGGTGACAATTAGCCTGAAGAAGAGAAACGCTGAAGACACAGTTGAGGGGCTGGATATGGTAACAGTCCTAAAATCCTATAGGGCTGTCACAGAGAAGAGGGCTAAATTAGACTTGTCCTGTGTGGTTTCTCCAAGATGGAAATTACAAAGAGCTGTCCCACAATAGTAGGGGCCTGTACAGTAGTGAGCTCCCTATCCCTGGAAACATTCAAGCAGAGGTTGCCAGGTGGGCTCTCAGGGGATTCCGACATTGAGTAAGAGAGTAATCTAGATGAGCAGTAAGGCACTTTCTAACACTCACCATCTCGGGTGCAGAATACAATGAGAGGGCAGGGCAGAGAGAGTCAGGAACAAGACGTGACAGCCTCCTTTGACCTGCACTCCCGTTCCTAGGTACTGACCGAAGAGAAATGAAAACACTATGTCCACAAAAAGACTTGTGCAAGAATGTTCATAGGAGTTTATTCATCATAGTCACAACTGGAAACCTTCCAAATGTCCATCACAGGAGAATGGATAACAAATTATATCATATCATACAACAAAATACTACTCCGCATAAAAAGGAGCAAACTACCACTGCAGGTAACCACGCAGATGAGCCCCACATAAGAGTTCATACTGTTTATTCCATTTATGCGACGTTCCAGAACAGGTAAAACTAGGCTATGGCGGGAAAACAGAACTGTGAGTGTCTGGGAAGGAGCAGGAGAGAACTTACTAGGGTAATAAACATCTTTGTTCTGTACCTCAACAGAGGTGTGGGACGCACGGATGGAAGCATCCATCAAAACTCGTGAAATGATACCTAAAATTTGTGCACTTCACTGTTAGATAAATTTTACCACCAAAAAACAAAACAGAATAAATGCATGGACAAGTCTTGAACTCTAATGCTTATGTATGCTGAAGTGTTTAGGGGTGAAGTGTACTGACGTCTGCAGTAAGATAGGCTGATAAATGGATAGAGACGGAAAGATGGAGAAAGACAGAAAGCAAGTAGAGTAAATGTTAATGGTAGAATCTAGGTGGTTGGGCATACGGGTTTCACTATGCACTTTTAAAGTTTACTGCATATCTGGAGTGTTTCATAATAAAAAGTGGGGGAGGGGGAGGAAGTAACAGCCAGTGCGGAGCACAGGGAAAGAGGTGGCAGCTGAGGGTCACGGGAGGAGAGCCACAAGGGAAAGGTCTGATTCAGCCAACACAGAGGCCTCTCAAGGGCAGAACTGCAAAAGGTTCAGCTGGCCTGGGAACAGGCAATCTTAGCCAAGATGGAACACACGTGAGCTTGGTGTTCAGACCTTTGCTGTCATAAGTTCTCGTTCCCATGGGACCAGCTCCGTCACTACCCGACTCTGCGGTCTGGGACAAGTCCCTGCCCTTCTCCGGCCTTGGTAGCTTCCCCCGGGCACTGAAGGGACCAGTTTAGAGGATCCTTAATGTGCTTTCCAGCTCTGGCAGTCTACTGTTCACCGCATCTGTGCAAACCACGTTTCCAACAGGAGTCAAAGAATTCAGAGAGGCAATTACAGCTTCGGTGAGCTCCCGCCAGTTTCTACAGGCAAAAGGCAAGGAGCCTGCTGTTGTTATCAATGTGTCCTCAAAGAAAGGGACTGGGTACAACTAGCTCTCAACTGTGTGCATGTGGATGATGCACGTTGCAGATCAGCCCCAGCAAACGCTGAATCAGTGAGCAGGAGCACCCCACCCCCAACAGACAGCAGGTTTCTGGCACAGAACATCATGGAAGCCCAAGAGAATTAAGGAGATACATTTGCTAGAGGAGAAATAATTCACTGATATTTTGAAAAGTCTAATTTCAATAATTTTAAGATTATCTACTCTACTACCCCCCTCCCCCACCCCCAGGGGCAGGGATAATTTAAACCTGATTGCATAAAAGACTGCTGGGTTGTCTACGGGATGATCTACCTGCTCTGTGGCTCCCCACCCCGAGGACACACATCGCGAGTTCACCGAGTGATTAGAAGGACATGCCAGAAAGCCGATGGACCCAGCTCTGCTGCCAGATCAACAGTTAACTCGCTGAGAACCTGCAGCCAAGTCACTCTCGCTCTGTCTCCTCTGCAAGATCTAAGAGACACCCAGCCTAAGGTTTCTTCCAACTCTCAATTCTTTGACATGATTCTCTCTTCCTAGGCAAGTAATATAACCTTAAAATTTTGATTACTTTTTATATGTTTTATAATCCTTCTGTGTATAAGATCGCCATTAAAGTCATGATCCAGGTGGAACCAACATGACCCTCATTTTCGGCAGGTGGAAACTAAGGTGCAGAGGGCTGACGACGTGTGCAGGGTTCCACAGGTGGTTGGTGACCGACGGAGGGCTCCGATCCAGGGCCCTGAGTAGACTACTCAGATGCTCCAGAACAACACAGGGGCCCCGGGAACCCTCCTCGATTTCAGTACCTACAACCAGCCCCTTCTTTCTCTACCTTAAACCTCACTCTGGTTTCCCTGGAAACCAGAGAGTCTAGAGCTTCTGGCCTCAGATCTTAAAGGGGTGGGGGATACGTATGTTTCTCTTAAACCAAAGACCATTACCTCACAAACCAAAAAGCAACGCCTGGCAGGGCTTCCTTCCCGTCATTCTCCTTGGGGGGGAGGGGGGGGGGCAGATGCTTAAAGGTCAAGACTGGGAAATGGAAGCCTGAGAGCCAGAGGCAGTCTCTGGAGTGCCCGGGGTCGGGGAAATCCCACTCCTCCCCCAGAATAACTGTGGCCAATCACAGAGGGGACATCTGGGATCCTCATCATGCAGGACAGGACACTCTGTCTAGGTCCAGATGTGCCACAGCTGTAAGTGGGGCCATGACAGGAAACAGAGACCCAACAAGGCTGGACCTGTGGGAGAGAGGAAAGCGAAGCATGCAGTGCCATCCCCTCCCCCAGCTCCATGCCCACTGGCACGGGGCTGGAATCACAAAGGTCTGATCAGGTGGAGACAGACGGACAGGTAAAGGGAGAGCAACAGGGAGCGGTCACATGAATGGGGGCTCAGACACTGCCCAGCCTGCCTTCTAGCCTTCGGGGGCAGCAGGCTTAGTCATTTGCTGCCAGGACCTGGAAAGAGCACATCTGAAGATTCTTCTGAAAAGTAAAGCCCCACCCTGGGGCGAGAAAGAATTTCCATAATGACCAATTCGTCTGAAGTGGCCTGAATGCGTTCCCAGAAGTGCTGATGCATCCCCAGCTGATGGGGGAGGAAAGAGTCACGTCTACTCTCCTCCTCCTCTGTCCTTCTCTACCCTTCCTCAGCATCCACCTCGAGCGAGTTCAGAGGTTCCTGGCAAGAGCTCTCGCCTCTCCAGGGGCCACAGCAAGTCCACAAGGGTCAGAGCTGCTGGTCCCTTGGAGACACTGGAGCCGAAAAGTCTGCAAACACACCCCCATTGGTGGCGGCAGCTGATACTCCCGCTTTGCTTCCCGCCCCAAAGGCTGGCCACCCAGACTTCCTGACCAGGGGGACCGAGGGGCCGCACCTGCCCTTTCTCCACCAGCACGGGCAACAATCAGAGGGATGGGTTTGCTTCTCCCCATGTGAGTGAGGCCAGGCTGCTGTAGCTGCAGCTGAGGAAAGGCAGAGAGAAGGCCACCTCACCCTAGTTCCTGAGGACAGACTAACTCCCCTCCCTTTGGGAAGGTCAAAAGAGGACAGTAGCATTAAAAATATAATAAACACATACCAACATACATACATACATACATACAAACAGACAGGAAATCCTGGGCCAGCCTTAATTACACCAAGGTCTGCCCATATTAGACATGTATAATCCCCAGGAAGAGTGACTGATTCCCACCCCCATTCCCACTTTTTCCCAGTTGCCGATTTCCTTTGAAATAACCATGGCCTCCTGGCAAAGCTGCAGCAGGAGGGTGCTGAGGCCTGCAGTGGGCTCTGGATCCCTGGGCCCTGTTTTTTCCACAGGAAGAACCTGGTGAGGCCTCCCAGGCCTTTCTCCGGGAGACGGCCACCCGGGGGACCAATCGCTCATATCTACCTCCTGTCACCAATGGTCTGAACACAATTCTAGCCAGGACTCTCGAATTTTAAAACTCCACAAACTTTAGTAAATCCACTCCACAATTCTGAACTCTTCCTTAAATTTAAACTAAAATGCCTTCAGCTCAGTTCCCCTGCGTAATAGAGAGCCAAGTGCCTTTCAGCCCCCGCCCCCCTGCCCCAGATGCCCTTTGGTTGGCGGACAGGGGAGGAAACATCCAGCCCCCTGCTTCTGCCTGGCTGCCTCCTCAGGGTTCCACTCGGTCTCCCCACTGCAGAAGCAGATGCAGAGGGACGGGAGCTAAGTCTTGCTCCCCTCCACTTCCAGGATTAGCAAGCAGCTGCCTCCGAGTCACCAGCCCCTCCGGTCTCTGATCCTGAGGAGCTCTCAGCAGCCTGGGACTCAAGCAGGGGTGTCCGCTCCCTGCTCGTTCACCCCCTATGCTGCAAACTGCCCCTTCCCAGGCATGACAGATGTAGCTGCTATTCAGTATGTTCAAGCCAGGACAAAAGCCTGCTCCAGAAGCACAAAGCCAGCAGGGATGGAGACAGGGCCAACTTCAATAGAAGCCACCTGCCGAGGGCCCTTCTCTGCCACGCCCCCCAGAACAAGCACATGTGCACACATGCACACACAGATACACCTTTTTTTAAACCTCTCAAACCTATGTTGACCTAGAGTCAGGTAAATTTTTCTCTGAATCACTGGACAGTTCTCTTGGAGCAGGGAGACTGTACTGCCATTTCTCAAAGAGTATTCTGTAGGATGTTAATCAGTGATAAGTAAAAAGGCAGTCCTATATATATCAGAAGCACTAGGTTACACACAGCCAAATAGATTCTTTTACTTACAGACCTTCTCAGAGCCTTTAAAATGTTCATGTGCACTGCAGAATGTTTTCCAGATTTATTTGATCACAGAGCATCTCAGGATTGGCATTCCACCAACACATTCCAAGATCATCTGGTACTTGGAGAAATGGGTGGTCTTTCCAGGATGTCCCCGAGTCCCCTGTACATAGAGCTCTTCTACCACTTGGAGGATATAAGAAATATTTTGCTTACATGTTTCCCCCACAGTAAGCTTCCGGTGAGCAGATGAATGAACAGATTAATGAGTGTACATGCGTTCACAGTATCTTCACCATTCAGTTCCACTGGTGACAAAGCTTCCACAAGGACCATTCACCAAAGAGACTGAACCTCTGCACAACTCAAACCAACCTTGGCTGGGGATCATCTGTACCTATGTCATAAAGGACAAGGGTTCAACCCCAGCTGAGCCAGCTGGTTCTGTCCCCTCACCAAGTCTCCCCACAGGCTTCCCCAATTGCTTTGCATTTGGCTATAAGGGCAGCCGCATGACTGCACTCAATATACACACCTATGGTCACTGAGAGGTCACCACCACATCACACATGGCCTGGGTGAGCTCAGCCACCAATACCACTAATTCCAACAGAGAAACTTGAAAGGAACAGCGGGCTGACCAAGCTTGACCAGCAAGGGTTCTGACCCAACCCTCTTCCCATCATGGGCCACAGATCAATGGACAGCTAACAATGAGTGACAGATGCTCACACAGGGCATAAAGCATCACCATTTCCCAGAAAGTCCAGTATTTTCACATTCAAACTGTGCATCTCAGTTGTCTCTTGAATCTGAAAGTAGTCCCCCCCTCAAAAAAACCTGTTTATCAGACAGACCCTTCCTTTGGGTTGGAAAACAGAGGCCGTGTACCCTGGGGTGAACGCGTGGAAGACCGCTCAGCGGCCTGTCTGGTTTCCCGTGGGCACTCTGCTCCCTTCACAATGTAGCGAGCTCTGACAGGGGTCTCCCACCGACCTCTGCAGCCGAGCACAGAGGCCGGGGCCACCACTGACAGGATGCGGGCACTCCCAAGCCCCCCGTCCCTCACACAGGAAGCCTCTGCCTCTTGAGCAGCTGCTCTTGCTCTGAAGCCACAGACTGCTCCTGGCCCGCGCAGTTCTTAGAACACCTTCACGGATGGAGATGGCGGTTACTCTTGGGGCACATCAAGAGGCCGGGGAATTCCTCATGCTCTGGGTCTGACCCAGGAAGGGAGGAGGCCCTAAGTCAGCTCTCCCTCCCAACCCCAGTAGCATCAGAAGAAAGCAAGATGAGATAATACGAGGCAGTACTGAACCGTCTCTATTTATCACCAAATGCAAAAGGGTGTGCTTTACCCTTAGGAACAAGCCCAGAGTTTATTCCTACCCTATTTTTCCAAATTTCTCTTCTTGCCCACCTGGCAAAATGAGCCCAATCTACAGAAATTGGGAGTGAAAGGGAACGCTGACAGCCCTCTCTAGGGAAGCACCCCCAAGCGTTCCTCCGGCTCCCGGCGCCACCCACCCAGGCCTCTTCCCCCCGACTCCCTGCAAGGCTACGAAGGAGTCCTTGGCCCCACTCATTACTCCACTTCTCTTCTCTACCTGGGCAGGCTTGTGTTTGGATGTAGCTGCTTCTCAAACTGATACTTTAACTCTTAACTTTAAAAACTCGATTGTTTAAATATCAGTTTTTCCTCTGCAGCAGCTGAGCTCCCTGCCCTGCTTGCTAATCACCAGCTGCTAAACAGCACTGTTCTCAGAGCTGATGAGGCCCGAGACCCCCGGGCCTCGGATGCTGGAGCCGGGAAAGGGGCTGCAAACCCCCCAAACTCCTATCCTCCCCACACGCCCCCCCCCCCCCCCCCCCCCCGCCCCCCTCACGCCCATGGCAGTCTCATCAGAAGCCAAA
>NC_060279.1:2551618-2579463 GCF_021613505.1 Equus quagga | reverse complement strand
TGGATAAAGAAGATGTGGTATATATATACAAAGGAATACTACTCAGCTGTAAAACAGAACAAAATCATCCCATTTGCAACAACATGGATGGAGCTTGAGGGAATTATGTTAAGTGAAATAAGCCAGATAGAGAAGGACAATCTCTGTATGACTCCACTCATATGAGGAATTTAAAAATGTAGACAAAGAGAACAGATTAGTGGCTACCAGGGGAAGGGTGGGGTGGGGGGTGGGCACAAAGGGTGAAGGGGTACACCTACAACACGAATGACAAACAATAATGTACAACTGAAATTGCACAAGATTGTAACCTATCATTAACTCGATAAAATTTTTTTTTAAAAATTAAAAAAAAAAATGGGCAGGGGACATGAACAAACATTTCTCCAAAGAAGATACATGAACTGCCAATAGACACATGAAAAGATGCTCATCATCACTAATCCTCAGGGAAATGCAAATCAAAACTACACTAAGATATCACCTTACACCCGTTAGAATGGTAAAAATAACCAAAACAAAAAGTGACAAATGTTGGAGAGGTTGTGGAGAAAAAGGAACCCTCATACACTGCTGGTGGGAATGCAAACTGGTGCAGCCACTATGGAAAACAGTATGGAGATTTCTCAAAAAGTTAAAAATAGAAATACTGTATGACCCAGCCATCCCACTACTGGGTATCTATCCTAAGAACCTGAAATCAGCAATCCCAAGAGTCCCATGCACCCCTATGTTCACTGCAGCATTATTCACAATAGCCAAGACGTAGAAGCAACCTAAGTGCCCAGCAACTGATGATTGGATAAAGAAGATATGGTATGTATATATGATGGAATACTACTCAGCCATAAAAAAGGATAAAATCATCCCATTCATAACAACATGGATGGACCTTAAGGGTATTATGTTAAGCGAAATAAGCCAAATAGAGAAAGATGAACTCTGTATGACTGCACTCATAGGTGGAAGTTAAACATATAGATAAAGAGAACAGATTAGTGGCTACCGGGGGAAAGGGGGGGTGGGGGATGTGCACAAAGGGTGAAGGGGGACACCTAAAACATGACTGACAAACAATAATGTACAACTGAAATCTCACAAGGTTGTAAACTATCATAATCTTAATAAAAAGTAAAAAAAAAATGTATTCTTCCATGTTTTCTTTTAATATTTTTAATGGTTTCCTTTTTTTACATGTTAATTTGAATCCATCTAAAATTTACTTTCATATAGAGAGGAAGATAACGATCCAATTTAAATTTTTCTAAATGGCTACCCAATTGTCTTAAATCTAGTTATTGAACAATCCATTCCTCTCTCCCATCCCACCAATTTGAAATGCCACGGCTTATCCATGCTAAATTCCTGTGTGTATTTAGGTCTACCTCTGAATTCTCTCTCCTGTTTTCCTGGACTCTATTTTTAATTTGGAGATGGCAAAAACAAATCTAGGAGCAATCTTGGGCATCATAAGGAAAAGGAAACGGCCTTCATGAGCCTAGAGACAATCAGTGTTCATATAAATTGGAATTAACAGTCACTCTCTCCAGGGACAACAATCCATGAGACTCTACCCTACACTTTGTCTATCGCTTCTACACAATTTGTGTTTGTAAATGTACGCCTTTTATAAAAATGTAACATACACACAGAAAAAGACACAACTCTTAAGTATCCAACTTCAAGAATTTTCACGCAGTGAACACACCCATGAACTGGCCCCCAGTGGAGGAACAGCGCTCTAGTGCTCTAGAAGCCCTTCGTGTCCCTTTCCTGTCATTACCCTCTCCCAAGGGGACCACGATCCTGATCACTATCACCACAGGTATTATATATAAAGTTTTATATTATATATAAAGTTTAAAAAAGACAGAAAAATCTGTGGTCATATTAATCATATATATCACTGTATTGTATAATTGAAATTCACCAAAAGAGTAGGATTTACATGTTCTCACCGAAAAAAAAAAAAAAAGGATGTGATGTGATGGTTGCGTTAAACAACTAGATAGAGGAAAACCTTTCACAATGCACACTTACATCAAATCACCATGATACATACTTAAAATATCTTACAATTTTATATTTCAATTATACCTCAGTAGAGCTGAGGTAAAAATAAATTAAAAACTTTAAAAAATGAAATTAGGGGCCAGCCCCGTGGCCGAGTGGTTGGGTTCGCGCACTCTGCTTCGGAGACCCAGGGTTTCGCCGGTTCAAATCCTGGGCGCGGACATGGCACTGCTCGTCAGGCCATGCTGAGGAGGCATCCCACATGCCACAACTAGAAGGACCCACACCTAAAAAGTACACAACTATGTACCGGGGGGATTTGTGGAGAAAGAGGAACAATTAAATCTTAAAAAAAAAATTGAAATCATATACTGTGTACTCTTGTGCCTCTTTCGTTGAATACTATGAGTATGAGATTCATCCATGTTGTTACATGGACCTCTACTTCATATATTCTTGTCGACATCTACAGTAGTATTCCACTATGTGAATATCCCACAATTTATATTTATTCATTTTACTTCTGCTGGGCATTTTGGTAGTTGTTTGGGTCTTAGAAATACCACCACTAAGAACATTCTTATATACGTCTTATAGTCACCCTGATAATTTTAGCCTTTCTGAATCTTTTTGTTTTAGGTACATCTCTTGTACACAGCAGAGCTGTGTTTTGCTTGAGAGTAAATCTGAAAACATTCTCCTTTTATTTAGGTGAGTTTCAGCACACTTATATTTTTATATCACTGATATATCCAGTCTCAACCCTGTCATATTATTTTATATTATTATTTTTACTGTTTCTATTATGCTATATTTATTCTGTAGTCTTTCGGGGGGCATTTTTTTCTATTTGGGAGAGTATGTACTTTTGTTCTAGGGGTTATCTTTATACTAATCCCTTTAAAATATCCACAGCCCCCTTTTTTCCTTACTTAGTCTCTTACTGTTTGGATTGTCACCTTTTTTTTTTTTTTAGGAAGATTAGCCCTGAGCTAACATCCACCACCCATGCTCCTCTTTTTGCTGAGGAAGACTGGCCCTGAGCTAACATCTGTGTCCACCTTCCTCTACTTTATATGTGGGTCACCTACCACAGCGTGGCGTGCCAAGCGGTGCCATGTCTGCACCCAGGATCCGAACCGGCAAACCCCGCGGGCAAAGGAGAGCACACGAACTTAACCGCTCTGCCACTGAGCTGGCCCCTTAGCTTTTAAGGAACCCTTTGACTCCTGTGTATTAATTCTGTGACAATCTTACTCTGTTCTTTTTCTTCCTGCCTTCCTCCCTTCTCGAACTCTCATTTTTATGTGCTTTATTTCTATTTGTCGGAACATATATAATTTACATAGATTATTCTTCCACTCTTATCCCTACTTTTGTTTTTGTCTTTGATCTATCTTAAAAGATATTCCATGAACACTTTGAAGATATCAATCCATTTTTTCTGGCTTCCGTTTTTTTCAATTGAAATGCTGCTGTGAGTCTTACTGATTCTCCATTAAAGGTAGTATGTTTCCCCCCAGGCCCCACCATTTCACTTGCTCTTAAAATTTTCCGTTTGTCTTTATTTCTTAGTTTTACTAGGAGGTGCCTCCAGTGTGGTTTTCTTGATTTATTCTGTGCTTCAAAGTGCTTCTTGAATCTGTAGTTTGAATATCTTGTTGTTTTGGAAAACAACTCAGTATTCTCTCTTGAAATATTGCTTTATCCTGGTCTCTCCATCCTCTCTTTCTGGGCCTCCACTCACTAGTGTTTTAGATCTTTTGTCTGTGTGATTCCTTATACTTCTAGTATTCCTTTTTATATTTTAAAAAATAATTCTGGTCTCTGTGCTTCCTTCTGGATATTTTCTTCTAATATATTAGTAGTTTACTAATTCTTTTTTAGATTGCATGAGACCCATCTAATCAATTCTTACTTTCATTTATTATATTTTTTAGCATCATAATTGTCACCTTATCCAGTTTTTAGTTTCCAGATCTCTGCCAAAATTATCGGGGTTTTTTCTTACTCAAATATATTTTGCAAAACTGCTTTTTAGTCCACATCTGTAGCTCCATTACCTGGATCCCCTGTGGATCTGCTTTACTGTCTACTATTTCTCCTGGTTTTAAATCATATGGTCTTATCACCTTATATATCTGGTTGTTCTTGATTGTTTACCGACCATCTGATATGGAAAAATTATAGAAATAATATAAGACATAGCATGATATTATCTTTCTCTAAACAGGATTTTCCTTTGCTTCTGAGACATGGCTAAGGAAACTAGCCATCCAATCAGCCTCTTTAATCCATCAGGGTGTGAGAGGGTATGAAGCTGGACCTCAGTCCCTGGGAGGGCTAGTCAATGTCTAGTTCATCTTAATCCTAAAGTTCAGCTCTTCAGAGTATCAACCAAACTGCAGGATACTCAGTAGAGCCCATTCTCCTTGACAGGTCCTGAACTCAATCTCGGACCTCTAGCCCCATGAGTGTTGGAAAGTTCTACTAGGCTTCTAGTCTCTCAGCTGCCTCTTCCAGAATTACTAGATGCCCCTAAGCGAAAGGCTGCCCCAGTGCCACTCTGAGTTTTCTTGTTCTCCAGGATCTTGGCCCCCATACTGTCTTACTGCCTCATTAGCCCCCCGACGACTTTAAACAGATTTGTAAAATTTTGTCCTATTTGTTGATTGTTCTATGTGGAATTACCTTGTCCATGATCATCCGAAGAAGAACTTCAGTGAAGAAGCCCAGAGGTGGGAAGCGCCGAGCGGGTGAAGTAGGCTGATGAGGCCCTCAGGGATTCAGGGTTCCATCCCTTCTTCTTTAGGGACTGTGCATAGCACTTTATGTCACAAAACGGCATCTGAACTTCCAAGCATCACATCATATTCCAAGCAACAAAAAGCATGCAGGAGGAAAGAAATGGGCCGTGCCAGCCAGCTCCGTTTCCTTTTCCATGTATTTTTCAAAAATATGAATTTTTTCTTTGGGTTCTTTTGCCCTGTTCATAATAAGTCACCTTCTCTTTGTAATAGGTGACTCTGGATGAGTCATATAACCTCTCTAGGCCTTAGTTTCTGTCAAACGAGTGACTTGCAGCAGTCGATCTCTAAGCTCCTTCCAGCTCGAATATTCTTGTATTCTTTAACTTACTTGTCTTCTCATTATTTTTATTAAGTACAAAGAAAGGGGCCGGCCCGGTGGCGCAGCGGTTAAGTTCGCACGTTCCGCTTCTTGGCGGCCCAGGGTTCGCTGGTTCGGATCCCGGGTGCGGACATGGCACCGCTTGGCAGCCATGCTGTGGTAGGCGTCCCACATATAAAGTAGAGGAAGATGGGCACGGATGTTAGCTCAGAGCCAGGCTTCCTCAGCAAAAAGAGGAGGACTGGCAGTAGTTAGCTGAGGGCTAATCTTCCTCCAAAAAAAAAAAAAAAAAAAAAAAAACCTGGGGCTGGCCCTCTGGTCAAGTGGTTAAGTTCGCGTGCTCCGCTGGCAGGCGGCCCAGTGTTGGTTCGAATCCTGGGCGCGGACATGGCACTGCTCATCAGACCACGCTGAGGCAGCGTCCCACATGCCACAACTAGAAGGACCCACAGCGAAGAATATACAACTATGTACCCAGGGGCTTTGGGAAGAAAAAGGAAAAAATAAAATCTTTAAAAAAAAAAAAGTACAAAGAAATAGGAGAAGTCACCTATTTAGGAGACAAGAATTAGTCTGAAGATACAGAATGTCCAGAACTTTATCCCCTGGATAGCAAAGGTTTCAATTTAAGTTAAAGCAACATACTAAAACACAGATTTAAAAATTAAGTTGGTGAGAAGGAAACATGTTCACTTTATGAAAAGTAATTCATGTCTTGGTATAGAGTTTTCCTAATGCTTTTAAATTATGATCTGATTTACAGTAATTCAATTTGCCCATAACTTTCAAGAACATCCATAAGCTCTTTCTGTTCATGCCCAAGGACTATTACTTTATTATTATTACTTTCCTGAAACAGACCAACAATCCTTGGCATGCACATCACCAAAACTATCAGACATTCCTTCTCTCCTGGTGTTTCTCTGACTGCCTTCTATGACTTTAGGAGCAATTTTCTGAGTGGTTCTCAAGCCCAAACCAACTCTTCAGCTATAAACGAGCATTCAAAAGAAACACCTTTAAACTCCCAGCTCGGATTTTTACATATTTACCTCTTTAGAGGTGGAATCTTGAGAGAGATTCCATACATTTGGGTTAAAAGAAATATGAAAAGATTCCTTATTTTTCTCCACCCTTCCACACATTCCTTATAACCCACCATCCCCCCCCCCAAAAGAGGGTATAATTTGCCTACATTATGCCAAATATTTTAGCTTTATTTTCACCATGGAAAAAGCATTAAACTCAGCTGAATTATTCATGAGACCCTAGGTAACATGATCGCTGTTTTTGGCCTTCAGCCTCAATACTTTCAGTCTTGCAACTCCTTTTAGGGTTTCTGAATGGGGCTAACAAGGAACTTTGCTATACATATCATTAAATTGTTGGCATGCGTCCTGGCATGGAGATTTACACTATATCAACATACCCATATATTTGCAAGGATGCGTATATCTTCAATGCTGTGTAGTTCTTTCCTTTATCCATTTTTCCTACTTTGCTAAAGTTTCACCCAGATGGGATTTTCAGAGCATGTGCCAATATAAGATGACTAAAACATTCAAGACAGAAAAAAAATGTCTGGGATCCAGCTTAGAAATTCTCAATCTACCTCTGAGGATGATCATAAGACTGATTTGACTGATGGTGGGCACACATCACTGTGCACAACCCTCCAAATTCCTTTTTATGGCAGTTGCAAAAGCATTTTTCTCAAGTTGCGGATAGAATTCAGCAGTTCACACTCTCCTAATGCCCAAAGTGTTCAAATGAGTCGGTTCTCCTTTTAACTGTCATTTAAGCATGCCTGCCCTCCCGGCCCTCCCCCATTCTCATTGCTCTCTGGTTTGCCCTAAAGAAAAGAGAAAAAAGAAAAGCAGATAAAGCTCTCCTTCCCCAATATAATTCCCAGGCACCACTGTTCTCATTTCTTCTCATCAAAGCAGAATAGGTGTCACCTACTCTTGTACCAAGAGACCGCTCACGGTCTTATGTTCACACAAAGTAAATCACTGCCAGCTGGCAATGGAACCAACGTCCTTCCACAACCAGACCTGAAAAGTTATAACCAGTCTCAAAACTTTCATTGGGGGTATTTACGGAAAATTTAAGGAAATATTGCATCACCCTATTTTCTCCCCAAATCATATTAGACAAGATATAAGGAATATGTACCCATTTCAGTTCTACCTCTTCTCAGCTTAAGAGCCAGGTTAACAATACCAAACCGGACCAGGGTCCACCAAGCAACCAGCTCCGGACAGTGACTGCGGAGGTGGGGCGCTCTCCAGAAGGGGCTGCACACACAACAAAACTCAGATTTCACCTCCCAGGAAGCCCAGTGGGAAACTAGTGAGTTGTCAGAGCTGAAAAGCAAACTAATATCATTCTCGGCTGTCATTTTATTTTGGAATACGCTAGTTACTTAATTTTATCACAATGCTCTCTAGTAATACAACATATTTCTCTCTTACCTTTAGTGTTCTCTCTTTTCCAAGGCAAACGAAAGTACTCTGGAAGCACCTAGAGTCTCCAGACACATGAGGAACTATTAAGGAACATGCACAAAGTTTCTGGGGGATTCCCATTTCCTTCTCACGACCTCCTTGCTGTTTGGAGACTTGTCTATCACATGGCCTTGTTTATTTTCTTTCATAACACTTATTTCAATTTGCAATGATCTTTATTCATGTGTTTACTTATCTTCTGTCTGTCTCCCTCATAGAATGTAAGCTCCATGAGGGGAGAGATTTTGTCTGTCTTATTCACTGTATCCCAACTCAACAGGGTCCAGCATGCGGTAAATACTCAATAAATATGTGCTAAATGTCTACTGAAGTAGTGAGGATAGGCTGAGTTCTACTGCAGTAACAAACATCCCCCAAATCTCAGCAGTTTACCACAACAAAAGCTCATTTCGTGCTTATTCTATGTGTCCAACATGTGTTAGAGGGGAGAATATGTCCATCCTTGTAGTTCAAGGACCCAGAATGACAGAGGCTCTACTTGGTCACAAATTTTCACATCACTGAGGCAGGAAAAGAGAACACTGCATTGTCTCATACTGGCAACTGCTTCTGCCAAGAAGTGCCATGTATGGCCACATTTTGCTGTCCAAAGCAAGTAACATGGCCACACCCGACTTCAAAGGGAAGGAGAGAAGTGGATATGGGTGAGCGCTGGAAGCTTATGGAGAATTAAATAGCAAATCTAGAATCATGCTGTTACAAGGGGTTTCATTCAGTCCCTTCCTTTGTGCCTGGGCAAGGCTGCAATTACAAGAAGGTAACAGATAGCAGATGGACCAAAGAATCAAATTAATAATGCACATTACATACATCATACCAAAAAGCTTTTCAAAATCAGTAATCCAGTGATATCACAAGAGGCTTTACAAAAAGAAAACATGCCTTAATTGCATGCCTTAATTGCCCAATCAAGAGGACATACCTGTATTCATTATGTCATTTACCTTAGAAACAAACTAAATAGTTAAGGTACAGTTGGTAGTCATGCTCTCCCTAACTGAAACCTTCTTGGGGATTGATAACCAACTGTAGGAAAATGTGCGACAGTTTGATGTCATGTTTTCAGAAGACAAAAAAAAAAAACCTCACTGAAATCCCATTCGTACATTTACTTTTTTTTTTTTTTTTTTAAAGATTTTATTTTTTCCTTTTTCCCCCCCAAACCCCCCCCCCCCCCGGTACATAGTTGTGTATTCTTCGTTGTTCTTCGTTGTGGGTTCTTCTAGTTGTGGCATGTGGGACGCTGCCTCAGCATGGTCTGATGAGCAGTGCCATGTCCGCGCCCAGGATTCGAACTAACGAAACACTGGGCCGCCTGCAGCGGAGCGTGCGAGCTTAACCACTCGGCCACGGGGCCAGCCCCCGTACATTTACTTTTTTTACCCAAGTAATACATGTGAACAAAAGCAATAAAATGGCAGCAGCATTAAGGCCCACGAAGACACATTCCCTATTACCGCAGAAGTTCTGCATAACGCTCTGACCCACTTCCAGAACTTTCTCTGGAGCATGTCTCTTTCGGTGTTTCCTGACGATATAGAGTGTGATTTCATTCCTGCTAGACGGGCCTTTTTTTAATCTCCACCAGTCAGTCTCTTATAGTGAGATAACCTCCAGTCACAATTCTCCCTCCAAATGAATTCCCAAGTTGCCATGGTAACTAACACCTTCCTCCAAACTGTCAATATGTTTCCCAATCTTAAAGGCAGCCCTCTTGATTTACTGCCAGAAGTACCAGTCTCCTCCTGCAAGAGAAGGCACCTTCCTGCTCTCCAGATCTATCAATAAGCCCCTTCAGAAGACTACCTGCTAATAATCATTAGAGCCTACTTTGTATCTATTATCTCATCTAATCATTTTTTTAAAAACTGCACAGTAGATATCATTCTCCTTATTTTACAGACTAAAATAATTATAAATTAGAGGTTATATAACTTGGGGCACAATCAGGATTTGAACACAAATTCTCCGACCATGCTGTCTGGAAGCCTCCTCCCTCCCTGGGCACGAGCCCTCTTCCAGCTCAGAGGAGCAGCTCCGGGTCTCATTCTCTCAGCGTGTCCCTGCCCAAAAGGACTTTCTACATTTCAAGACAATTTAGTTTGCTTTAATATTAACACAACACTACTCCAAATCCAATGGCACTTTAAAGCATGTTGATGCTGATTAAACAACAAGAAAGAAAAGACTTCATTCTTCTGCTTTCATCTCCTATGCTCCAAGGGCTTTGGTGGGGACCAACGAGATAATGGGTGTTAAGCGTTTGGTCCTTAGAAAGAAGGTGTCAGATCAATACCCCACAGATGTGAGGGCATCCACATGGTGATCAGGTGCCAAGGAACGTCCCTCTGTAAGGGTGGAACTGAGGCCAGGTCTCCTAGATTTGCTTCCTTTGGCTCCTTTGAAAGCCCCTCCCCCCATGTGACCCACATCCTTACTATTCTCCCCTAAAGAGAAATTGAGGGACACACAAAGCCAGCACTGTACTTACTTCTTAACTGACCCATCCCCTCCCCCATGCCCAACACACAGGCAGACTATGTTAGCCTTGTAAATAAGAGCAGAACACTTACCATCCCACAGTTATTTTTCCAGTCTGCCTTTTTTTAACCACTCACCTGGCACAAACTGTTATTCCCCTGGCCAGCAGCTATTTGTAAAACTGGTCTGCCTCCCTATTTTCACACCAAAGATACTAATTCTTTAGTAGGAATAGGAGTATTCTAAATAAGACAATTAGCAAGTCACCTAGAATTTCCACCCAGTCCACAGAGGAACACATACCAGAGAATTAACTCAAGTTGTTGTCTATAATAAACAGGACGCTCTACCCACCACGCAGCCCCAGAGGTTGGTACAGAATGACTCATTCCAAATAGTAATGGCTACAATGGCCCAGTTCCCTCTTTTATAAAGCTGTGTGCTGAAATTCAAAAGGTGCTCCTCCCCGCCCCCACCTCCCCTCGAATACCTCTGCACATCAATCCATTAAGAATCTGAAGTGTAATTTATCTTATTCACTATTATCCTGTTAAATTGCTCTACAGCTGCCATGGCAGTAATTGCAGTGATCAGTGATTCAGACTTCTTGAGCAAAAGGCCTTAAGTAGATTTCATTTATTAAAATTTCCAAAGATTTTATTATGAAAATAAACCTGAGATTCAGCAGTATGCCTCCATGGGGCAGTCATACTAATGATTCTTGAGTTAGGAAGGGATGTCGGACCCATCATCAATGTTTCACTCACTAATACCAGTAACTAGGAATTTATCAACCAATAAAACTCACCAGCATTCTAAGAATGAAGAATAATCATCTCATTTTTAAGTAGCATATGCAATACTGTGCAACCCTTCAAAAAGCTGCCTTTGTTCATTAAGGTACTATTTGTAACAGCAAATACTGGAAACAACTCAAGCGTCCATTTGTAAGGGACTGGTTCAATAAACTAAGAAGCAGCCATCCACACGATGGAATACTACACAGCTCTGATAAAAGAATGAGGAAGCTCTCTCTGTACCAACATGGAAAGATCCCTAGGACATACTTAAGGACAAAAAGCAAGTTATAAAACAGGTTACACAACATGCTATCTTTTATATAAAAAGAGTAGGGGGAAATAAGAACATATATTCATATTTGCTTGTATTTACATAAAGAAACACTAGACAGATATGTAAGAAACTATTGAGGGGCATATAATAAGGAACAGGGAGTCTACGGGGAAGACCAGAACTGGGATGAAATAATACTTCTCAACATATACATTTCAAAATAATTTTTTCATGTTTTTAATTTACCTTTACTACCTACTTCATCTGGTGGCGGGGAGAGTGGGGGCTCTATTTCCTCTGCTTTCAGGACCAAGTGATCGGGCTTCAGACTTCTTACCTCGGCCTGCTGGAAGTCACGAAACCTCAGGACAGTAATAATTTAGGTCAGAGGAGTGGCAAGACTATTACTTGACTGTCTCCTTAGGGAAGGAGAAACTGATAAAACACGAGGGCCCATGAAATGTGAACATTACATGTAAGACTGGGTTAACTCAGCCTTCTAAAAACCTGCAAACAGCAGAAACGTGACACTGCCCTAAAAATAGAGGTGGACAACAGGGTAGAGAGTAGCCTTCCTTCTCTGCTCCTTTTACAATTTTGATTTTATTCTTGGGTTTTCATAATGGACTTGTGTGAAGAGGAGAGCTTTACAGCCAAGTCTGGGATTACAACTATTTTAAGCCCACTTTCAACAGAAGTGCTTTTTTTATAAATCTCTTCCATGGTTCTCCCTCCCCAGGCAAGACAAGAAGAAAGAAGAGAGAAGGAGAGGGCACCTCAGAGGTTTGTCTAGTTTTGTGGGTTAAGAGGATCGGCAGCAAAATGAATAAAGTTTTGCCAAGTGTCTAACTAACCCTAGTGTCAGACAGTTCTTGCTCTAACAAAACTCCAAAGACAACTAAGACCTTCCTACCCATCCATATTCTCAACTAGATAAATGTAGACACGAGTCAACTGCAGAGTTAAAAGGTCACAGATGTTCCAGTGTTAGCACAGAGTTTGGGAAGGGAGACCCCCAGAGCTGCCCGGTCACCCCACGTAAGAGAAGAGGTTGGCATCCAGAAGCGTGCGTAAGGCAAGCCCTCATCAGAGCCTACCAGTCTCCCAGAAACAATATTGTATTCTCACGAGACGGCCAGACTGAACGATACAAACCGTCCACACAGCTAGTTTAGCTCTGCCCCCTCCTTAGATCCAAATCTGTACAGGAAATAAATCCGTAGGAGATCCGTCCCTGCCTTCCTCTTCTGGGGAGAGCCTGCGTTAGCAGAGGACTCCCAAATTCCCACGAGTCCATCCTCAGGCCACTCAGCTCCAGACCTATCTTTCAACCAGCTTGTAGAAATCTCTACCTGGAAGTCCTGGGTGTCCCATGTCCAATGGTGCCCCGTGTCCTTCCCCCTGGCAACATACACTCTTTCTAGTGCCACTTTCCCTGTCTCAGTTAATGGCATTGCCATGCACCAAGATACCTGAAGCAGAATCCTGAGAGGCATCCTACACTCCCTCCTCTGCCTCGCCCCCACTTCTATCCACCTAGTCAACAATAAGCTGTCCTGATTTTTCGCCTCCTACACATCTCTCAAAGTCTTGTTTCCTCTTCATTTCACTGTCACTGCTTTCTTCAGTATCTCATCATTCATTCAAGAGCATTTAATGAGTATAGATTATCGCTAGGCGCTTTTAAACAGAATAAATGCAGCATGATCCCTGCCTTCTGGTGCTCGACATCTAGTTATTTCTTGCCTCAACCATTCAGATATACTCTTGTCTCCCACTATTCATTCTCTACACGGCAAGGTGAGACTGGAGGCATTAACAGTTCAGACCACAGCTGTTTATTGAGCCCTTTTAGTGCTAGGCTCAGTTTGAGGAGCTGGGAACCTAGGGGTGAGCAAATCAGATGTTTCCCGCTCTTGAGGAGCTTAAGTTCTGGTGGTGGTACGAGGTCGGATAGACAGACAAAACAAACAGATCATTTAATTCAGAGGTCAGCGAATTTTTTCTGTAAAGGGCCAGCTAGTAAATAAAGGCTTCTGGGCCATATGTTCTCTGTCACAATTACTCAACTCTACCCTTGTGATGTAAAAACAGGCATAGGCAATAAGTAAACCAATGGGCGTGACCGTGTTCCAATGTGCTTTATCTACAAAAGCAGGCAGCAGGCCAGACTCGACCCATGGGCCAGAGTTTGCCAGCCCCTGATTTAATTAACTGCAGTGCTTCTCAACTCCCTTGGAATTAATCCCAATTCCTTCCCTTGGCCCACAGGGCCCATCAGCCTCATCTCAGTAGCACTTGTCCCTCTATGCTCCAGCCACCCTGACCTTCTGTACGGCCCTCAAACACTGTGCCAAGTAGGTTCCCATCTCAGAGTCCCTGCACTTGCTGTTCTTCCCATCAGGACCACTCTTCCCCACAACTTCCCGTAGCTGCCTCAGCTTCAATGTCACCTCCTTGGAGAGGCTGGCCCTCGCTAACTACCCCAATGCCCATTCTAACTCCTGCGGCTCTAATTATTTTCTTCCAATGACTTATCACCATCTGAAAAATATTTGTTGCATGTTAACTGTCTGCCTACCTGATCTCATACCACCACTAGAACATCAGCTTCCTGAGAGCAGGAAACACCTGACTGGCACACCCCTACGTTCCAAGCACCTAGAACTGTGCCTAGCACTAAGCAGGGGTTCAGTAAACATCTGCTGTCTGAACCGTTATTGCTTCTAGTCTAACCTGCTCTAAATCACTGGTATCTTCACTTTCTAAAATACAAATGGGCTCATGTCACTCTCCTGCTTAAAATAACTTCACAGCTCCCCACTGGCTTTAGGATAGAAATGCAAATATGTGGCAAGACTACCATAGCTCTTATCACATGTTGTGATGCTCTTTCATTAGACTGTGGGCTGTAGGCAGGAGGGACCATGTCTTGTTCATCTTTTTATTTGAGGTGCCCCAGCATAGTGCCAGGAACACTGTGGGTGCTCCATAAATGTAGGATGAAATCAATCAACAGGGGCACCGCAACCAGCATAGTGCTAAAGTGGAATGTGATCTCTCAGTAAATACCAAATTTAAAGCCAATGAAGCAAGATTTTGTACAAGACTTCCTTTCCTTTCCTTTCTTCTTCTTTCTCTATTTTTTTTTTTGTGAGGAAGACTTGCCCTCTATTTTGTATGTGGGATGCCACCACAGCATGGCTGATGAATGGTGTAGGTCCACACCCGGCATCCGAACCCCCAAACCTGGGCCACTGAAGTGGAGCACACAGAACTTCAAACATTGGGCCACAGGGCTGAGCCCTCCTTTCCTTTCTTTGTAAGAAGCCAGGTGGGGGCTATGCTTATAACTCTGAATCTGCCTTAGTTTTTGTCACCCAGATTCTACCTGGCAAGCAGCCACTCCCCACTTTCTAAAAGAACAGTGGGAAGAGACAGGGAAAAAAGTACAGCAAATCTATCTGTGCTGTTTCCTTGGAACAGCTCTGGTGAAAGGATTAGGAAAGGAGACATAGCACGCGGGCTAAAATGCAACTTAGGAATTCATCTCCATGAATTCCAAATGTCCACATTCGCTCTGTCATTTATCAGCAAAGAAAACTCAATGCTGGCTGTTTTGCTGTACAAAATAACCCAAGACATTCAGGGAATTTCTGAAGAACTGCTTTACCAATAGAATGGAAATTGTTACTTCTAGAAGAATTTCCATTAGCCCTTTGAAATCCTTCAACATTCATTACAGCCAAGGAGTTTTCACCTAATTCACTCTGATGGGCGCAAGAGCAGAGTCTTTCTAGGGAATACAGGCTCCCAAATCGCTCAGCTGGGAAGTAGGGAGGGAATTTATTACTCAAAATCAAAGGGAAATGAAAAGAGGCCAACCCAGAATGTTATTACTCTCTTTCTCAGTTGGGGGATTGAGTTCCAGAGTCATTCTGCTTCCTTCACATGGCCTCCTTACTCAGCGTCGAAAAGCTTCAGGTCTTGGGCGCAGCCAGCTGGGTTCTCTTCTAATGTAATAGAAGCTGCTTCAGCAAAGCTGATGCTCAGCCATCTCCAGACTCCAGAAATGACAGGCTATGAATTACCGGGCCTCTCATTTGATATAATGAAGTGAAGTTACTGCAGTCCTGAATGACCACTCGACATGCTACTGGGTTGCTTGAAGTAAATCGACTGAAGGACTAGAGCAAGCATAAGGCAGAGCTAGATCTGGGGAATACTTCATTGTGAACGTAGCTCCTCATGACTCACCTGTGGGTCCAGTCACAGAACCCAAGGAGAGGACGCGGGAACAAGGCGTCTGGGTTTTTCAACCCTAATGTCTGCTTCTCTTCCACATTTATTATCTCCATGTAAAGAAGCTAAACAGGCTAAACTAAAATAACCAAATCATAAACCTTACACACAAAACCTCCAGAGGTCCACAAAACCTCATTCAAGACAGTTACCCAATCAACCTGGAGGACGCCCAGTTGACCCGCCTCTGGAGTAACTACCAGTGGTCTGTCAGATCTGGGATCATTCAAAATTCCTATCAAGGATCTGCCAACACGGGAGCCAAGAACCAATCATTCAAATGGGCCCTGCTGCCAAGCCTCTTTACAAGGCCATCTCCTCATACTGTTCCATTTAACAAAACTGCAGCCCATTACCGATCCTTAAATCCCTTTGCCAATGGCACAGAGCCAGAGCATCCTGCTCCCTGGCAGGAAATCAAGAGGACGACCTACTAAAGCCCAATCTCAAGATGCTGAACCCCATGGATTACCCAAGGAAGGGAAAGGCTGAGAATAAGCCAGCCAGCTACACGCTGCACCAACAGCCACCATAACCCCCACTCCAGCCTGCCTAATCCAGCTGGGTTGATACTCACCTGATGAGACAGACCTATAGGTTCTCAAACTGAAACAGGAACTCCCGGGCTGGTTCTTCAGAATCCAGATGCAGCAGTAAATCTTTAAAGACCAGATAAGATTTTGATGAGGAGAGTGAGAGTTTCAGATAAATGGAATGCTGGGAACTGGTGGAATACAGGGCCCAAAGGGGCAGAAGCTAAACAGAGCTCAGACAGAACCTTGCTTACAGGATATCAGGCATAGGCTGGGGTAACTATTCTAGCCTGGGAAGTTGGCCCCAGTGAGGACAGCCTGGCAGTCCAAGGCATAGCATACAGAGGGCTAGCAAAATTCAGGATGATGGAAGCAGAAGTGTCAGAACCAGGGCGTAGAGCACAAGATTCTCAGAGATGAATCTCTACCAGAGTGAGGCAGAACCCCACAGTGGCTGACTGTTGATCTGTGGATTCCCAGCAAGAGCCTCACACTGGCTATGAGCAGGGGAGCAGGCTGTAGTCCCCGGGAAGGGGGCTGACAAAAGGAATTCAATCCTAGAGCCCAGACTGTGTCCTCTACTAAAGGAATCAGGCCCCCTGGAGAAATGGCTGATTCCACACCTGGTGCAGGATATAGAGCCTGAAATATCCTGTGCCAGAAAGCAAGGACGCTTCCAAAGTTCAACGGGGTAATGTCAAAAGAACAGGAGAGTCAACCTGAAGGGATGCCCACTGACTTAAGACAAGACAATGTGAGCATCCAAAACAATTAATAAATAAAGATTGCAGTGGGCTGAAACACATCAAATACGTAATAAATCTTTGCGTTCGTAATGATATTCAGGAAAAAAAGTTGTTGGTTACCACTGGAAGTTACTAGGTCCCTAACTCACTATTCTGAAAAGTGATATAAAAAGGTGGATGGGGTAGGGAATTAAGTTTTCATCCAGTATTTCCTGTATAAAAGTAAATGTTTATGGGCTTGGAAAAGATGAAACAAATTTGGCAAAATGAGAATAACTGCTTTATCTGGGTGTTTCTTTTGTGTATATTTGAGCCCCCTGTGCACCACCACGAAAAAAAGAGCAACACAGAACTTGAGCCAAGCAGCGCTGGGTTTAGGCAAAGCCTCTGCTTCCAAGAGTCTAGGACTTGAGGGACAGTTCAGCTCTGATGGGCCGAGCCAACTGAAGGAACACAGGGAGGTGCTAAGTTGCAGAGGCATCATGGCCCCCAGCGCTTGATCCAGAATCCCAGATCCCAGGTCTGGTTGGCAGCATGGTTTACCAGGTGGTGGATCTGAGGCTGCTTACGGAACTTACTTTTCAGTGATAATTGGCTCAGGAACTGAAAAGCAGCCTGGTTTTGAAAATGGAGTCCTTATATAAATTCAACCAAGAGGAGCTGGAGAAATTATAGGCTGAGGAAGGTGGCAAGAGCGAATAGAGAAGTATGCACAGGACAAGCGTAAAAGTCACAGTGCCTCCTGTAGTCTAGACTACTTCACCAAAAGAAACACAAGAAGACCTATCTATCGCTCCCCCAACTCACCCCCCTTCACGTTTCAAGAGCCACCACCAAAGGCAGCAGAATGAAGACGGCGTTCCTCCCACCAGTCCAGCTGTGAGCATCCAGACAGGAGGCCCGTCTCAGCAGCTCAGAACGCCCCTCCCTAACCACCCCTCAAGTAACCAGCTGGGAAAGCACTCAGAAAACCCGCATCCTGACACAGCACTGCCAAACAACTTAGACAGCAGAGAACAACCTAGCTAAACAGCAATGCCGGCTGCCAGGAAAAGTTTTGCAGGGACAATGGGTAGCAGAAAAGCAGATCCCTTGGGGTCCCCTAAGACCCTGTCTCTTAGCTTCAGTACTTTCAAATGCAGAACCCAGTTGCCTCTGGGGCACATGGAGCTCCACAGGCATGTTGTCTCCTTCCATCTCCTCAAAGACAAATGAGCAGGAGAGCGGGCCAGAAAGCCACCCAGGGCATTACTCTTTAAAGAATCTTTATAGGGTCAAAGAGGAATGGGTCTACAGGCTGTGTGTATTCCCCACAGATGCTGGGGATGATGTCAGAATCCCTTTCCAGATGTTCTTAACACTTTGTGGTCACTTGTGTTCCTGCCGCTGAGAGTCAGCGCTTTGCTAATTTGACTGATTCCAGCTCAGGCTGAGCCCAGCTCCCCGGCTCTGCTTACCATTAGCTGAGCCTGTCATCTGTACTGTACTCTTCCAGAGAGTCCTAACGTCAGCTTTTTACCTGCTCTTCCAAGACAAGGATGTCTGCCAAAAACAGGGGAAAAAACCCCCAAAGGTTGAGAGAGAAAATACATTTAACATACTACCAAGGTAGCAAAAAGAGGAAAAGCTGGGAAAAGAATATGTAGGTTCACATTTATTTCCAAGGCTGCTGGGTTAATATCCTCTTGCATTTGTGTAAATGAACAGCCAATTTAAACTGCTACTGGGGAAAAAAAAAAAAAGGAAAGGAAAGAAGCAGGCTCAAATCTCAAAGTATAACTTTTAGCATAGAAAACAAGAATTGGCAAGAATTGCTTTTTCTAGTGCTGACCTCACAGGCTGTGCTGCCTCTGCCTCTGACGATCAGGACATTCTGTATTTGATGGCAGAACCCAAGTCAGAATCGAGCACGATCTCCAACAAGCCAAAACATCAGGGTGAGCTCTCCTGACCTTGAGATTGCTCCCCTAGCTCTTCGGTAAGAAAATGTACAATAATCAAGAGGAGAGCCCCTCTCACCACCCTAGTCGTGTGAACTCAACTACTCGAGGTCCACCTGATCCATACCAAGGGCTTCCATGAGTGACTGACTCAGATCTGAGAATCACCCAAGACCCAGAGGGCTAAAAGGTAACCTTACAAAATCTGAAGGTGTAAAAAGGAGAATTCAGTGGTGCTCAGAGACTCCACTAGCCTGGCCTGAAAAGAAACAAACCTACCAATAGAGAAACTCCGCATCCCTAATCCTGGGTCTCACTGTTATGCTGGGTGTCTTAGAGCACAGCCATAAACTTTCTGGCCTTTATTATTTGCCCACCTAGTGTAAGAAAACTAAGCTAAAATAAATTTTGTAACCAAACCAAAATGAAGCTCTCTAGGCAGTATGGCTACCATACTCAGGATACAAAACATCCCTTGACCCAACAATGACTATTTGGAAATCGGCATCTCCTGAGTACCTTCCCTACCTAAATCGGCAGTACGGTGAAGTGAGTTAAGAAAGTCCAAGCCTTGGCTTGAGAGAAACGAGACGCAGCCAAAAGATGGGCTTTCTGCATGATTGGTACCTTCAGAGAGGCTACAGACAGTGGACTTAAATGTGACACATTCTTCATGTATGGTCAAAGTGCCTTCTAGATCCAAACTGGGGCACCTTACATCACAAAACAGATGGCAAGAAATTAACAGATTTAAGTCTTTTGTCTGCCAGCCCAATTACAGTTCGGTCAGTTACTGGAGGAGTTTCCCTCTCTTTAAGAGATCATCTCACTTCACCCTGCTTAACAAAAGACCACAGGCACTCATAAGAGGACGGAGGCAGGCCAGCTTCAGGACACACGCTGCATGGGGGAAACTGACTTTCTGAAAGAGGAGGACTCTACGCCCGTCTGACAGGTCCACAATAGGCTGGCTAGACACAAGCGCCTGGGATAAGGAAGTCCATCAAGAAAACGAACAGTTGGCAAGATCAAGCCTTCTGGCCTGAAGGGCTTGCAGCTGGTCTGGCCGTTCATCAAAAACTCTGAATTTAAATGGAAGACACATTCTGACTGTGACATGTAACAAAACAACTGGAGCGGCAAAGGATCTTGATTTTGGTTTCCTTCCCACCCTACACGTCTCCTGCCAATGAAGAGTGAGCGTGCCTGTGGTCCTCCTGGCACATCGGGGGTAGTTCCCATTCACACTGGTCAATCTTCGGGATTTTCCGCATATTACAGGCCATCACGCATCTACACCAACCCAGAATGTGCAGATAAAAGCTCCTGTTTGGAGTCTGGAGAGAAACTGTCAAATCTGAAAGCCTGTGAACTCTCTCCATCAGCGGAGACCAGATGCAGCAAAGACCATGGAACAAGGTATCAGAGGCCTAATTTCAGACTGACCCCCTAACCAGCTTTATGACTCTGGGTAACTCACCTACTTTCTCAAGACTCTTATTCTCATATCAATAAAGAAAGAAGTGGGCCTAATGGTCTCCCAGATCCCTTCCAGTCTTAACATCCTCTGATTTTATGACTAAAGAGTCATACTAATAAGGCTAAAATTGTGGCTTAAACCCATATAAGCCAATGGGGATTATGCTAAGAAAAACTCTATTCCACACAGACAGAGCCAATCTGAGCAAGTCTTCCCCACCATCAGACAGATGTGTGCCACGAGTGCAAGGGGCCCCTTCTACAATGCACATGCACCGAGTGATTCAGTAATAGGCCAATTCATTCATTCAATCAACAAATATTTACTGAGCACCTTCTAGGCAGTGTACAAAACAGACAAAACCCTTTCCCTTGTGACATTCACATCCTAGTGAGGGGAAGGGGGAACCAGATAGTAACCGAGCAGGAAGGACAAGGCTGGGGTACACGTTACAGAGCGTGGTCAGGATGGACCTGCTGATAAGTAACTTTTCAGCGGAGATCTGAGGCAGTGAGCCATGCAGATACCAGGGGAAGACTGTTCCGGGCAGCGGCAAGAGCAGGGCCCTCAGACAGGACTGCGTCCAGTTTGCCTGGCACGTTAAAGGAAACACACGAGCCCAGTGTTGACGAAGAGGAGTCCGAGGGGGAAAGCAGGAGGAGGCAAGGTCAGATGGGCAGTGGGGGCCCAATCACGGAGGGAAGGGACAGCCACTGGAGCGTGTGAACAGAGGAGTAACATGACCTGAATTCCATTTTGAAAGACTGCTCTAGCTGTTGTGTTGAGAGTAGACTGAAGGAGGCAGAGGTGGAAGCAAGGAGACCAGTTAGGAGGCTGCCAGGATAGTCCAGGGAGCAGTGACGGCAGCTGGCCCCGGGCAGCAGCAGCAGCAGGCTGATGAAGGACAGTCAGAGTCTGGGACATACTCTGAAGCAGAGTCAACAGGACACTGGGACAGGATCCGGGAAAACCTTGGAACTACTGCAGAATCTAAAGAAGCTGAATGACACTAACTCCAACATCCACTGTGGGATGCTAGGATGTGGGGGTTTGTTTATCTCTGTCATCCAGTGTCCAGCACAGTGCCTGACACATCACAGGTATACAGAAAATGCTGAATGAATGAATGTGGAGCTGAATACATTACGAAGCCAGAAGATCCGCAGCTTGACAGGTCATCAGGAGACAAAAACCATTTGGTACTAGACATATTTTACTAACAACGGATTCCCCCTCCCCTGAGTGAATCTATCTCTTTTTGTAAAAAGTTCCCCTTTATAACTCATTTTACAGTAGTAAGTAGTGAAACTGACTGAAAATTTTACATAATACAGCTGAGAACCTGAACTCCTTGGTCATTTCCCTAAGAGGCCAAATGTGATTCTCACATCACCTCAGCAACTCCATCTAAAGACAGGGGGGGGTTTCACAGAGTAATCGCGTGTTTTAATGAACAATGAGTCATGAGGCTAACTAGAAACGTATGATTACGGATCATAACATCATTACAACAAGCGAGGAATAACACAAACCAAATCTGTACTATTCCTACAGGACGAACCAGGAGCTATCCTGGAACGTGCTCCCTTCGTCTGCGAAGCCAAGGACAGGAATTTCTAGATTTTTGTCCCCTAATAACACTGCTCTGAAAAAGGTAACAATTCCCAACTACAGAAGCTTCCCTGTCAAGGTGATGAGAGTCCCAATGTTCTTAACCCACGGAGACTGACAGTGTGCAAAAGAGAGAAGCAGAACGTTCAGTATCTGGGAGAAATAACGACAAAAGTGTATTATAAACCACATTCTGGCAGCAGTTTTCTCGGTTAAGTCATTGATCATCTTGAAGGGCTAAATTAAAACCCAACATTAATCAGGCACTAGGTGTGAAAAACATCTTATTTACCAAATTAGAAAAAAAGAGGAAGAAAGATAAGCCTTGTAAAGTGGTTGAGATCAAATTACATTGTAAGGGAAGTTGCAAAATTTGGGAGAACAAGTCCTAGACAGATTTGTTAGCTGAGTCCAAAATCATTTGATGTGACCTTGGACCAACTATTTAACTTCTGTGCCTCTGTCTCCCGCGTGCCTGAGTCTCCCACTCACTGTAAGGACAGCAAATGATTTCAGCCCCTCCTGTCTTAACAGGGATGTTATGAAGCTGAGATCATGTCTCTGGAAGCTCCGGGGGTTTCCTGGAGAAAGATACTCCACAAAGGATAACGTCTTCAGTAAGATAATTAAGGGGTCAGGCTACTCTTAGAAACGCCCCCATGGTATGGAGGCTCCCAGCATCATAGCTCCAGAATCAGGCAACCAAAATACTGCATAAAATGCCAACCTCAGGGCTGGGGCCAGGCTCTTTGCAGATAATATCAGGAGCCCTACATGTGAATGCAATCTCACATATATAATAACTACATTCAGATGTTTAATAAACACTTAGTAATGTTTTAAATGACCAGTATCTTCCTGACATGACCACTTTGTTGCCTATCTAGTAGGAGAGATGGCGTGCAAGGGATGATCAGGTACCCTGGGCAAGTCCTGACCCTCAATTGCCACCTCTGTATGATGGGGCTGACAATACTGAGCGTTAAAGGAAGGAACATGTGAAATGCTGCTGGCACAGCCCTGGGCTCAGAGAAGGAGCAAAACAAGCACCACAGCCCTCCTCCCCCTGGCACTCTGCTCCATAAATAACAAGTGCTGTTATCCTTTACTCACAGACCCAGAGGAAAATGACATAGGAGAGAGGGTCACCCATAAATATCTTATCTGCCTTTATTCTCCTATAACCTCGAGACTAGAGCAAACAGGCTGAACTTTAATTAGGATCATAATGTGAGATGTCCCAGGTAAGCCAGGCTCATAAACTCCAATTAGGAGGAGACTGGCTTTTACTGGACCGCCCCATACCTGGCCTACTCAATGACAGAAGCAGACCCAGTCCTTTGTCCCAGCTTCCCAGAGGAATCCATTACCAAGCACACGAGGCTCCAGCGGGATGTCGGGTCACAGGCTTTCTATTCCGGCGATTGTGGTCTGAGAATAGAACTCCCGGGCACAGCGCGAGTGGACTCACGAGGATTGTGCTCATCTACTATTCAAGTCACCATCTACGACTATTTAAAGCACAAGGCCAGCAAGCCCCCTCGGAATGGGAGACTGAGAAGGGGAAACGGGCAGGGTGTGTTTTTAACATAGTTCTACAACTTACAGAGCAACGTGCAGAGCCCCAGTTTGGGTCCGGGGATCCATCCTCATGAGCTCGGATATCTCACTTGGCTCCCTGTCAGCCAGTGAGTAAAGAATGTCAAGTTCATTTTACAAATGGAAAAGTGGGAAGCAAGGAGGGACCCATGTATACACTGCTAAGTCCGTTGCTAATAACAAAACGGCTCAAGCTGACGTGTGCCTCCACATGCCAGGCCCTTACTAGGCATTTCACCTTCCCTCACTGAAACCTCACAACCTCCCCACAAGGTAGCCAGTCATTTTGTTCACATTTTATAATAAAAACACAGGTCCTAGCAGATTAAGCAATTTACTCAAAGTAACACAGTTTATAGGTGGCACAGCCAGGATCTGAACCCAGGTCTCTCTCAACCTATAGCTTGTTGTCTGGGGTTATATTTGTTTGTAGTTACACCATACTGCCTCTCTTGGTTTCTCTCTGCTAACTTAACAACCCTATAATCCAAAACCATATTCTAAACATTAGATCTTATGCCTTATTACTGATATCATCAATTTGGTGAGCAAAGAGAAATAAGTAGTCCAAGGCCAACAGCAGTGTCTTTAGGAACAGAAACCAGACCATAATTCCAATTAGCCAGACAAAACAGATAAATTCCACATCAGAGGAAACGTTACTAAAAGCCAGGAGACCTCCTGTCCCAACACCCCTTCACTTCAGCTGGCTTCACATATTCTGGACCTACACAGAAGACAGATCCAGAACTTTCCCACCACTAGATCAAAAGGTAAGTGCTTTAGGATTGCATCAATATGAAGGTTTTATTTTTTTAAACTTTATTTTTTTTTTGGTGAGGAAGATTGGCCCTGAGCTAACATCTGAGGCCAATCTTCCTCTTTATTTTTTCCTCCCCAAAGGCCCAGTACATAGTTGTATATGCTAGTTGCAAGTCATTCTAGTTCTTCTACGTGAGACGCCACCTCAGCCATGTCCGCGCCCAGGATCGGAACAGCAACCCCTGGGCCGCCGATGCAGAGCATGCGAACTCAACCATTCGGCCATGGGGCCGGCCCCTGAAGATTTTATTTTGTAAAGCCATTGCCCTGCCCAGCCTCCCTGCTCCATACCTTGTGTCAAACTTCAAATTTCCCAGAACACATCCAAAGTGACAACTCCGGGCCTTACCATATTCAACAGAACTGATAACCATTTGTCAGATCAGGGGCAAGATCAATTCTCTAGCCCCCTTGCTTCCACAGCTCTTCCAGAAAGTTACTTTCATTGGAATCTTTGGTGTCACATAAATCATGGACAGCAGTTGGGGGAAAAATCCAGTAGCAAATACAAGCTCGAAAAAGTAAGCATGACACAAACCAATCTGGGCACGATCTCACAGCCCCTTGGAAATGACTTTACCTGCAGGTCGAGGCACTCATCAAACTCAGCACTGAGACGGTGAGTTACTGGATCTACAGGGCTCCTGGCGGTTTCCGCCACATCTCCCGGGCCGGGCTCTGACATGGTTACCGCTTCCACGGAGAAGCTGACGACGACTGTTTTCTCTCCCTTCCTCCTCCCCATCAGATGAAGACAGCTAACTGGCATTTCTCTTACCTAAGGAGGCTAACTGGCCGCTAACTAGCATGACAGCTAGAAAATACGGGGACTCATGCAGTCAAAGCATGAACAGGAACATGCTATTAACCAGTGTAACAGTTCTCTACAGACAGTATTTTCCCTACACGCATTTCACACACATCGTAATCAAATCAGGAGAGAGATGAAAGGAGACTCTGAGGTTCTGAAGCACCGCTTTTCAGGAAGAAAATTTTCCTTTCTTCTAAGACAGGTATCCTGGCTACAGTATCTTTTGAGGTGGCTGAATGGACTTAGTGTTCTGAGTAAGAAAGAAAGGAAATGAGATTTTTTTTTCCATTTAGAGAAATGAGGAAGTAGAATGGTTTATATATAGGTCCGATCTCTTTCAGAGAGTCTGCTTGGAGGCAATGCCACAACTTCAGGCCCTCCTTGAAGAAACTTCATCTCATATCAGGTTCTAATTAAAGACAGGCCCTTTGTAAACACTGACTTGGAGCTGTTGTCAATATCGGACAATAAGCATATAGGGTGGGGGGCTGGATGTATATTGCCTTACTAGCCCCACTCTAAGCAGCTTCATAGTAAAGATTATTCAGTGATAGTGACAGTGACAACACAGATCCTGGCTAATACTATCACCATCCTAATCCTATGGGAAAATTTTACCTGGAAACATTCCTCCCTATCAATCACACCATCAGACAGAGAAGCTGGGTGATTGCTCCAACTTCCAGACACTGATACATTTCAATCACTCAGCAGTCTCTGAGCAACTAGAAAGTAGCCGGTACTTCCACTGTGGCTATAATACGCATCAGACATCCCTATTCCTGGTCTTTAACTTTCCAGGTAAAGCAGATTGGACCTCAATGTGAAAGACTGAACGACAAATCAAAGAACACTTAAATCGCTGAAGAAGGCGCCCCTCTCTTTCTCAGAGGCTAACGCACTCAGAATGAGAGGAGCCGCTGCACCCACCACAGAGATCCAGACCATCCCCATGGAAGAAGGAGGACAGGCAGGAAGTCCACTTCCAGAGCCTCTGTCTACTCTTTCTCTCCAGATCCCTGGGAAGAGCGAGCCATCTCCTCCTCCATATCAGTCTGAAATATACAAAGTGTAAACCTTTCTACCAAAGCGGAAGGTCTGGAGGACACTAGCAGCTGTCATGAATCTCCCTATGACTTGAAGCCTCTCGGCTATAGCCTGGGCAGCTGGAGTCCACATTCAGAAGCGTCCTGTTTCCTGTTCTTCTCTAGGTTAGAGCCCCAGCTAAGAATAGCACCCCATTCATGGTGCTGTGTACACATCCTTTTTACTTGCTGTTTTCTCTTATATATGCAAGAAACCCTGTTCTTGTACATTTTCCAAGGTAACCAAAAATATTTTTACATGGGCACAGAACAGCATTTTTATTCTCTGTCCAGTCTACAGGAAGGCACTGCCTGGAAGAACTGCACCTCGGAGCTGCGTGCCGCAGGCGTGGCTGGGCACGGGCTTCCTCTCTGAAGCGCCAAAGAGAGACTCACGCTCCGAGATGGTAACCTGGCAGCAATATGTTCAGGATGCCCAGTACTTGCCCAGAACCTCACTTCTGTGCCTGTCCTAAATCTAAAAAAGACCAGAGGCAGTAAAATTGGTCTCTTTTTATTAGGTTGACCCATGTGAAATTACATACAAAGTGGCAATTTCATGTGATTTAACCTAAGAGAATCCTGAAAAGCAAATCGAGCATTTTGCTAATAATTAGCAAGAATGCAAAATCCGTTATTTCCCAGATAGCTCCACCCCAAGACCATTTCCTATTTTCTTTAGTAACTAAAACGTTTTGAAGGAAACTTATAAAAGCTGTGGAACACCATGTAAGACAGGCCTGGCATTGGTAATAGACATCCTTTCGTTCTGCATCCATATCCATATCCATATTCATTCCTGGGCCCCAACAGCTCACAGAGGAACAGCCACATGAACAGGTAAATACAACACAGTATGGAAACTGCTACTCTAGAGACAAGTACAAAATCAGAATTCTGTATGTAGCTCAATTACAACATTTCTCACACTGAATAGGCCTGGTCGTTTGTATGTGGCCTCACTGATTCGACAACGCACATTCAGGGGCAGGAAATGTGTTCTATTTGTTTCTGAATCCCTGGCATGCAGCACAGTTCTTACACATAATCAGTGCTCAATGATGTTTGTTGAATGACTGAATGACTCAGAGGCTGAGTGGCCTCTCTGTAAACGAGATGAGTAACCAGTGTTTCTGTTAAGAAGTTTAAGGTTCTTATATTTTAGACCAGACTACTAATTAAAGCACTAGAAAGAGAATAGCAGTCTCCTGATTACAGAACTAGAAAGAAAAGCAGGAAAAGGGGTGGGGGGGCACTATGCTTTATAATCAAAGTAAGTCTGAAATTACAGGCTACAGTCTGCCTCTAGCTGGGAGTGTGACAGCATCTTTTTCTCTCTCAATTTAACATCTTTTGATTTCAATTGATTTTACTTACTTTACAAATTCAAGACCATCAAAAAGTGAAAGGTGTTTTGTGAACTAAAGCAAAGGGGACAAACTCAAAGCACTTTCCATTCGTCTTTTGCAAACGGGTGTCTACTGCAGGTGGGGCGGGTATTGTTCCCTCGGGCAGCTGGGATGTCTTTTATGAGTTCACAAAAAGTCCAAAAAAAAACCAACCCATTTCACGGGCCGGCCCGGTGGTGCAGCAGTTAAGCGCGCACATTCTGCTTCGGCAGCCCGGGGTTCGCCAGTTCGGATCCCAGGTGCGGACATGGCACGGCTTGTCAAGCCATGCTGTGGCAGGCG